>NC_047657.1:17652212-17664140 GCF_902201215.1 Prunus dulcis | reverse complement strand
TTTTCTACAACGCTACCTTACTTGGTGGTGCGGAAGCTATGACTGGCCCGGTGGTGGATCCCGCGTACCTCTATGGCCTGGGGGCGAAAAACAGTTTTAAAAATGTGAGTGGACAAAAATAATGTTCTTCAAATCAATTCTCACAAACATAATATCCCCCATTGTAAAAAAAGAAATTTAACTAAATAAAACTGAATACTTACTTTCTACTTCACGCATAGTCAATTCAAGGCATTCTATATCAGTCATATTCAAGTTTAAAAGTTTCATACAAAAACCACTGAATTCAAAGCTTTCATAAAAGTACTGAAATCAAACGCGTATAAAAACTCTGTACTCAGACCTTTCATAACTGAATAAATATAAAGGGATCTATGTCCGAAAAATCAGAAAAACTGATTTATATAAGCTGAAAATCAACATTTAATAAAGAAACTCAGAATCCTTTGAAAATACCACCAGTATGTACCCCTGTCATTTCCGTCAATTCCCTGGCAGGTCTCGGGCGTCACACAGACTTACCCGAGCCGCAAACTGGCAAAATCAGGGGACTATGATCGGCCTGTCCCGCCGGCAGATTCCTCGATGACACCAAGTCAGCTCGAGTCGCTCTGGCAGGATGCAGGGGACCGTAGTCGGCCTGATCCGCAATCCTGGCAGGTCTCGGGGACATAAAGTCAGCCGAGCCGCAATCCTGGCAGGTCTCGGGACACCAAGTCTGCCGAGCCGCAAAGCCTGGCACTCACGGTCCGAGCGTCCCCGAAACTCGTGAGGCAAGTCAAGTGCACTGACTGAACTATAATCCGACTGGATGTCCGTAGACATCGGTCCGACTCTGGGTAATCACCATAAAGAAAAACGGGTACGAGGTGGTTTTAAAATAATGTCCTTTTAAAAAGAAATATCTGAATAATAACTGTAAAACTCAAGTCGTGCTGCGGTCTTAACTAATTCAAAACTCAAACTCTGTTTCTGTAACTGGTAAATAAGCAGCACCGACTTATAGCATTATTACTGTACTGCTCATATTCAAAATCGTATTAAAACTTACTCAAAGACTGAATGAAGAAACTTACTCAAATAAACTCATTTATAAAACTCATGTAGATAAAATCATTTATAAAATCTATTTTATATAAAAGCACATCAATTCATATAAAAGCACATCAATTCATTCATGAAATCTGATTTATGAAAGAAGGTCCACTCACAGATCGTCCGAGCTACATCGATCCCTCAGAGGTCTCCTTTTAAAATCCTGTCGAGCTCCTGGTGCCTGATTACCCCGAAAGATTAAATTAATAAGCTGCTGGAATAAAACAAATTTCAACTAAACACCCTGCCCCCGGCTCCTAGAAATACGTGCTTTTCAATTTACAAAAAAATACTCCTATGCCCACATTAGCCTTTTCGGACAGTTGGACCAGTTTTGGGAGGTCCGATAATTTGTAAATTTGATGAAAAGAAGACCTTGAAGTCCATCTCTTAGGGTGTGCTAATGAAACACTTTGGGAGAATTTGGAATATTTTTTTTTTCTTTCCGAGTGTTATAATCACATCGTCATGTAGTGTTATTAATTTACATATTAAAATATAGATGGATGATATGGTTCATCTGTCATAGACTTATGGTATAGTATTAATAAATAAATACAAATGTTAGAATATGAGTAGATTAGTAACACCACATGTCGGTGTGAAATTTTAATTAACTGTCTGCATGCGTTTCACCCATATACATACTAGTAATAAATTGACTACCAAAAAAAAAAAAGGATTCCTAGTAAATGAGTCACACATATAATCCAAAAAGATTAGATATGAGTAATTAGGCTGGTGCAGATTTTTATTTTTTTAGAATGGATGTTGCAGATGTTAATGTTAACATACATGGTATAAGAATTTCTCTTACACACAGAAAACTTTCCAACTAGTTTATTTTTTATTCCTTCTAGTTTTATATCCCCATGAGCTTGTTGATGGTTAGCATGCCAAATGGTTCAGGAAGGGAAGGCAGACTACGAGCTGATAGTTTTTGTGCTACATAAAGCATTGTAGGTCGAGACCCGGGACGCGTACGTATACAACCCAAGGCTAAACTCATCACAACCACCACTGCCTTTGCCAATTCATTACTTGGAGCCTCCAGCCTTTGGTCTAACAAATCCTTCAAAAGCAACTCTGCATTGTCCTCCGTCATTGATTTTGATGATTTTGATAGCTGGGATTCTAGCAGATCCCCTGGGTGCCTTCCCATCATAACTTCCAGCGCCACCACCCCAAAGCTATACACATCACACTTATCCGTGACTCGCATTGTCAATGCAAGCTCTGCACATCAAGAAAAACAAACCAAGTTGCCTCAAAACATATCTCTGCCACCAAAACATGATCCAAAAATGCACAACGTTAAATTGGTATGTTACCTGGTGCCATGTAGCCAAATGAGCCAACAATATGGGTCCAGTTGGATGAATTGGCACTAATCAGTCTTGCTGTTCCAAAATCAGAAAGTCGGGCTTCGAAATCTGACTCGAGCAATACATTGTTGACAGTTACATCACGGTGCACAATTGGTGGAGAGCAGTCATGGTGCAAGTAAGAAAGTGCATGAGCTAATCCTTTCACAACTTTGACCCTTGTAGCCCATCCAAGTTCTGTTACCCCTTCAACCCCATACAATGCCTTTCCCAGGCTGCCTCTCTCTAAATATTCATAGAGCAAGAAGATGCATTCCCTCCTTGAACAGAACCCGTATAGCTGAATGATGTTCCTATGTCGGAGATTTGTTAAAGTTCTTATTTCATTCTCGAAACTTTGGAGATTGATTGCTGGAATGTCGTTAGAGTCTGACATGTTAAGCCTCTTAACTGCCACAACTTGACCTGATAGCAACTCTGCCTTGTATACTCTTCCAAATCCTCCTTTTCCAATACAGTACTTCTCATGAAAATCGTCTATGGCCTTTACAACTTCCCCAAACGTAAATTTTACTTCTTCTTGCAATATCATTGACACAAAATTCTCAAAGTTTTGAGCAGTACTATTGATTTTCTTAAGTGCACACTTGGTTTTCTTATGGAACATAAGAATCAGAGCAATTGTAATTGCAACCACTGATATAACACAAACAGGTACAAGGACACCAATTATAACTTTCTTGTTATTTTTTTTGGAATTGCACGCTCTAGATAGGCCCCTAGCATCTCTACACAAGTCAGAGTTTCCAACAAAAGTATTGTATGTGAAATTGTTTTGAGACAAATAAAAATTCCCCAGGAGTGGGAAGGCAATCTCTGTCGGGAATGAGCCATTGAGATTGTTGTTGGAAAGATCTAAGCTCTGAATATGTGCAAGGTTGCTTAGTGTTAGAGGAATTGACCCAGAGAGCTGGTTTCTCGAAAGATCCAAGTAGGTGAGGCTGAAACAAAAACCAAGCTCAGAAGGGATTGAAGAGTTTAAGGAATTCATTTGAAGATAAAGGTTCTGAAGCTCCCTGAGTTGGCCTATAGAGGATGGAATTTTCCCTTCAAGGTGATTGGAAGACAGGTCCAAGTAGGTGAGGTTGGTACAAAAACCAAGCTCAGATGGGATTGAAGAGTCTAAGGAATTCATTTGAAGATCAAGGTGCTGAAGCTCCCTCAGTTGGCCTATAGAGGATGGAATTTTCCCTTCAAGGTGATTGGAAGTCAGGTCCAAGTGGGTGAGGTTGGTACAAAAACCAAGCTCAGAAGG
The DNA here is from genome assembly GCF_902201215.1 of Prunus dulcis. Taxonomy (NCBI): domain Eukaryota; kingdom Viridiplantae; phylum Streptophyta; class Magnoliopsida; order Rosales; family Rosaceae; genus Prunus; species Prunus dulcis. Next base: position 17,660,405 of record NC_047657.1, on the reverse strand, counting down.
GATTGAAGAATTTAAGGAATTGGAACTAAGATCAAGGTACCGGAGCCCTCTTAGTTGGCCTATAGAAGGTGGAATTTTCCCACTGAGGAAATTGGAAGCCAGGGCCAAGTAGGTGAGGTTAGTACAAAGACCAAGCTCAGAAGGGATTGAAGAGTTTAAGAAATTCATTTGAAGATCAAGGTATTTAAGCTCCCTGAGTTGGCCTATAGATGATGGAATTGGCCCTTCAAGGTAATTCCCTTCCAAGTCAATATGCTGAAGACCAGATATCAAACCAATATCTTCAGGAATTGGACCACTGAAATTGTTCCATGCTAAATGAAGGTGTTTGAGCTTGCCCAGATTGGTAAATACCGCTTCTGGAATTTTACCAGTGAAAGCATTTTCAGACAAGTCCAGGAATGTCAAGTTCAAACATTTAGATATAAATTCTGGGACTTCTGAATCAAGAGTGTTTGGAGAAAAATCAAGGTGTGTCAAAGAAGCCATGCCTGAAAATTTAGACCAGTCAGGAGTTTCTAAATAGTAGTTGGCTCCAAGATTCAAAAACTGTACCTTTTGGAGATTGCTAAGCTGATAGGGAATTACACCAGTGAGACTGTTGTTGAAGAAACTCAAATACTGAAGCTCAGTCAACATGCCTATCTGTACAGGTATTTCTTGACTGAATAAGTTGGTGTCCAAGTCCAAAGTTGTGAGCTTGGAGAGTTTGCCAATGGCAGATGGCACAGGTCCTGTGAAATTGTTGCCCTTGAGTTTGAATTGGGTGAGATTGAGAAATGGGGTGAAGTTGAAATGGGTTAGTGTTGCAGAGATGTTGAAGTTGGAGAGGTCAATTTGGGAAATTGATTTGGTGTTGTGGTCACAGACAATGGCAGTCCAATTGCAAAGGTTGTTGAGGTTTGTGAGGGACCAAGAATTGAGAGAAGGTGGTGAAGAAGCAAAGTCGTTCTTCCAGGTTATGAGAGCTTCTGCTTGTGTTCTTGGTGATGAGGCGGCGTTCAATGGAAGCAAGAAAAGCAAGGAAATATGAAGGAGAAGAAGAAAAAGAGGAGGCTTCTGAACTCCTTTCATGGTGCTCTCAGTCGACTATGTTTGATATTTGAGTTGCATTTCTTGTTTCATAAGTGAGATATTATTATGACAATGAAAAGTTGTGTGGTTCCAAATGTTTCCTCAACTTGACTGGCATGGTCTTAGTCTTCCCTTGGCCTCTATTTTCCTTTTGAAACGTCTATAGGCACAAGGTAGAAATGAGAAACAAAATCACTTACTTTAGTCTTCCCTTGGCCTCTATTTTCCGTTTGAAACGTCTATAGGCACAAGGTAGAAATGAGAAACAAAATCACTTAACTTTAGTCTTCCCTTGGCCCCTATTTTCCGTTTGAAATGTCTGTTTGCATTTATTTCACAAAAAAATAGAAAATCGAAAAAATATAAATTGAAAAAAAAAAGGAAAATAGATGGTTCTATAGGGATGCTTCTTGACAAAAGTGCTCATACTGACTCGATGATTAGACCTAATCTGGGATGTTTAATTTACATAAACAATTGCCAACGGGGTATAGCCTAATAGAAAATGGCATTGACTTAAAGATTAGAGGTCTTGAGTTCGAATCCCCATAACATCATACTCTAGCCCCTATATTAAGTTAGAAATTTCATTTAACAAAAAACAGAAAAAGGAAAAAGGAAAACAGAAAAATATAAAGTCTAGCCCCTATGTTAAGTTCTATTATGAATGAGCTAATACTTAGAGGACGACTAGATACGTAGCACCTTGAGTTTTCTTCATTTTCAGTTTTATAGAGTCTATAAACATAATTTACCATTATTGCATTATATCATTTACGCACGTGCGAACTATTGTCGTTACATTCTCTTTGAACATGTTGTTGCCTAGGTAGGTGAAAGGAAATTTGTAATTTAAGAATTTAAGCATTATTGGACCAACAAGCTACTCAAAACTAGTACTACGAGAAAAAAGATTGTAAAATTGAGGAGAATGAAATCCCAAATAGTAAGTTCAAAATTTTATTAATTAGTTAGTAAACTATACAACATTTCCAAGATGCCTGTATTGGAGAAATGTATACCAAATCACCATATAAAAAAGTCAGGAACAAATCATATGCACATAAATAACTGAATTGAAACTCACAAAACCTTACTTTTCTAGTAGCTTCTCGGAGTGGCCAGCACTTGCCTTTTTATGGGTCGACTCGGGTGACACTTTTGCCGGCTCTTTAAATTGGACAAAGACAGAGGCAGTTTCCCCCATTGAGTTCATACGAGTAGTTTGATTGTTTTATTATCACCAAAATTCAACATTATCACATCTCCATAATGCATGTGTGGGTGTAGTATTGCTAAGTAATAAAAAAAAGGATTGCTAGTAAATGAGTCACACATAATCCAAAAAGAATAGAGCTGAGAAATTAGGATGGTGCAGATTTTTATTTTTGTTTTAGAATGGACGGTGCAGATGTTAATGTTAATCCATGGTATAATGAAATGATGTGAGGGATAGGAGAAGTAAGATATCATGCAACTTGGGTAGGAATTTGCAAACAAAATATATCAGTCGTACAGATCAAGTTTCTCTTACACACAGAAAACTTTCCAACTAGTTTTATATCCCCATCAGCTTGTTGATGGTTAACATGCCAAATGGTGCAGGAAGGGAAGGCAGACTATGAGCTGATAGTTTTTGACTACATTGAACCTTCCGTTGATCTTCATTCTCAGTTTCACATTAGTTTCTTTCTTCACGTAGACAGAAAAAACTCCAATCCCACGTTTCAGAATTTCTAACCATAACCTGGTATTCCAATTACGTAAGTGTGAACGACTGCCGTATTATATCATAATATCATAAGTGCATTTTCCTTCAACATGTTATTGTCTGGGTGAAGGGAAAGTTGCAATTTCAGCATTGTTGGACCAGCGTGCTATTCAAAAAGGTTCTTATATTGATAAAAGGAAAATCTTTAACTGCTATTCAAGACATAGAATACTTTCCCACTAGTTTGACTACGTAAAGAACACTTATTAACATAACACAAAGGTAAAATACAAATCGAATACTAGAAATGAGTAAACAAAAGCAAATGAAATGAAACAAAACAAAAACAAAAATAAAAGATAAACACAATCAGCATTTTGTATCACTCATGTATCACCACTATATCACTGTTGTATCATTAAGGTATCACCAGTTTTATGTCAGAGACGAATTTATGAACTTCCTCTGTTTTCCAGTTTCGACCTCTGTCCCAGTTTTGCCCTGTAACTTTCCAATTATTAATCCAAATTTTATGTTCTTTATATGGTTGGATTCAGTATGAAAAAATAAAGAACCTAGACCAAATGTCAAAAAATAGATACAAAAGTAAGCAATATAATATGTCTTGTTAATATCTTCATGTCGGAGAAAATAAGGGAAAAAAGAAAACCTCTACTCATTTTTCAAATTAATACAATCTATAGAGAACTTTTTTTACTTTATCTATCAATATAATATTATGAAGAGGATACTCTTTCTCAACCGTTTTTGCAAAGTTTCAAATATATTAAATGAAAAAAACCTTAATATATTAATGGTTTAACAATAATTCACAATTGATTTAACAAAAGCATATAATTCACCAAATTTTCTCTCAATACTTTCTTTTTCCTCTGAATTATTTTCTCATGCATAGCTCATGTGTAGATTGCTAGTAACAATATCAAACGTTGACTAAGCATATGGGGTTATAGGATGTGATGCATGAGATGAGTAGGGATATTATTACTAGCATAGCATCGAAGAAACATTTGGTTGTACTTATCATGAAAATATGAAGGACAAGAAGAAGAAACGGAGGCGGCTTCTCAACTCCTTCCATGGTGTTGAGTCTGTTGACCATGCTTCGTTTCATAATCAAAAGTTGTGTGGTTGTAAGGTTTCCTCCACTTGACTGGCCTGGTCTAGTCTTCTCTTCCCTTGGCCCCAGCCATTTGTTGCTCTACACACACACAAAATACAACCCCACATTATAGAGTTTTTATCTGATATTTTCATTTACGTGCATGTGAACGATTAACATCACAATATAATAATTACATTTCATTAAAACATGTTGTTGCCTAGGTGTAAGGAAATTTGTAATTTAAGCATTACTGGACCAACATGCTATTCATAAACAAGCACTACTAGAAAAAATAATTTGTAAATTTGATGAAAAGAAGACCTTGAAGTCCATCTCTTAGGGTGTGCTAGTGAAACACTTTGGGAGAATTTGGATTTTTTTTTTCTTTCTTTCCGAGTGTTATAATCACATCGTCATGTAGTGTTATTAATTTACCTATTAAAATATAGATGGATGATATGGTTCATCTGTCATAGACTTATGGTATAGTATTAATAAATAAATACAAATGTTACAATATGAGTAGATTAGTAACACCACATGTCGGTGTGAAATTTTAATTAACTGTTTGCATGCGTTTCACATAATCGGAGGGATTATTGCTACCAAAAGTGTGTGGTTCCAGTGTTTCCTCGACTTCACTGGTGTGGTCCGGACATAATATAAAGTCTAGCCCCTATGTTAAGTTAGAAATTTCATTTAACAAAAAACAGAAAACCAACAAACAGAAAAATATAAAGTCTAGCCCGTATGTGAAGATTGAGAAAAATATTCCCAATTGTTTTCAAGCTGTCAGCTCAAAATTTACAAATGAAGGGAAACTTCCTCAGTCATCTCTCAACTCTGATCACCATAGTTAATACTTAGAGGACGACTAGATACATAGCACCTTGAGTTTGCTTCATTTTCAGTTTTATAGAGTCCATAAACATAATTTACCATAATTGCATTATATTTATTTTTGCTTGTGTAAACTACTGTTGTTACAGTCTCTGGCGGGAAAGATGAGCTGGCACTCTCGCGTGACCTGTTGCTTCCCGCCAAATAGATCCGTTGGCGAGCATCTTCCGTGGGCTAGTGGGCTATTGGAACACCCGTTGTTTATTGGGACTAAGTCCAAATCTCATATCCCAAATTACCAAATTAACCAAAGATATTTTTTTGAAGAAAATTGAGCAAGATATTTAGATAACTATTAAAAGTCTGGTTAAAATGAGGAAAAAAATATACTCATATTTTAAATTAATAAAATTTGTTTTCATAGAAAATTATTAATAATTAAAAATATTAAAGTATTGTAATAACCCAAAATAAAATATCTAAAAAGTAGGATTTATTTATTCTAACAAAAAGATGATTTTGCCCTCGCATTATTTAATAGGAAAAAAGTTGACTTTTTGACTAAGAAGAAATTTGGCAATTCCGCTTACGCCGTTGCGTAGAGCACGGCGAAACAAGTTCGTAGACATGGAGTAGACTTGAATCGGAGTTGTAACGAAGAAAATACATTCAAAATACCGCGAAGGGCAAAACGGTAATTTGGACAAAAGTCAGAATTTCATCTCTTTTCTCCTTTCTCTCTCCTCATTTCTCTCTCCTCTCTCTCTCCTCCCGCGAGACCAGCCGCGCGACCTCCGTCCCTTCTCGTCGTCACACCGGCCGCCACAGGCCAAGCCGATCTCCGGCACCGGTACCAAAAGCTCCGCCACACCCTCGCCGTCACGCCACGATCCGTCGCCACCCTTACCTCGGCCGGAGCTTGCCGGAAACTGGAGTTTTTCACCGGTTTTCAGTCGAAACTTCAAGCTCCTCGATCTCCTTCGTTTCTCAACCAAATTGCTCGAGTAAAATATGGTTTCTCAGCTATTTTTCGTGCTCTAACTGATGATTGGCTGGGTTTTGATCGATTTTGACTCTAGAACACTCGATTTTCAATTTGAAAATCGGTCGAACTTCAGCCGCCGTGATCGGCCGTTTCTGGCTACTTTTTGGGGGTTGTCCAAGAACAAAAGTGACTCCAAATGGGGTGTTTTACCTAGGATAGGAGTTTGGAGTCTTGGTTTCGAGTTTTTTCGACGAGCCGTTATCGCTTTGGACACCCAAACTCACGTGGGTGAGGGTGGTGAAGTTACTCTGTACAGTTTTGCGATCCTCGTGTTGTCACGAGCGCGTAGGATTTCACAGATCTCGATTTGGAGTCCGTTTGAGCCCCGAACAGATTTTTCATATTGCGCGATCCTTGGGTGCAATGTTGTCGAGTCGTTGGATCGCACTCAATTTTGGATATGTCGTTCTACATGATTCTAGGATCGTGTAAGATTCGACGGATTGCGAATCGGAGTCTCGGATACTCCGAAATCGAGAACCCTGAGGCTAGGGTTTGGATTTTAAGCGATAACGCGATTTTGGCTAATCCGACCGTCCGTTGCAGACCAAATTTGCGGAACATGGTTCTTTCTCTGTGAGGAACCTTTAGAGAATCCCAGATTGATCATCGGAGATCGTGGACCCCAAGGGGTTCCGGATCGGCCGGTCTAGTAGTTTATCGCTTAGTAAGCTTTGGGTCTTTCAAGGCCGGCCTAATTGTCTGAAAGGTTAAGTGGGCATGGGACTGACTTTAGAATGAGGGTGCGCATTTCTAGGTGCCGGGGGTAAGGTGTTTAATTTAATTCTTTTATTGAGCAGTTTTATTCATTTAATCTTTATGGGTAATCAGGCACGAGAGGCCCGGCAGAATCACATGAAGGACCTTCAAGGGGTCCAGCTAGCTCGAATCCGCAGTGAGTGGACTTTCTTTCATAAATGATTTTATGAGTTATATAAATGATTTATATACATGAGTTTACATAAATGATTTTATATTGATTTTATATAATTCAGTTTTATAAATGAGTTTATGTGAGCAAATTTCATTATTTAGTTTTGAATAAGTTTTATCGAATGCTTTCTGAGCCTGATCAGTACAGTAACATTTCTCTAATTTTATGCTGCTTAGTTACACAAACTAAAAGTTATAGAAACAGAGTTTGAGGTTCGAATCAGATGAGATAGCAGTAGAATTGAGATTGCAGTTATTAATTAGATTTTTCTAAAGTTATTTATTACCCTCAGATGGACCGATGTCTATGGTCATCCAGTCTGTTTAAAGTTCTGTCAGTGCACTTGACATTGCCTCACGAGTTTCGGGGACACTCGGACCGTGAGTGCTAGGATTTGCGACTCGGCAGACTTGGTGTACCAAGAGCTGCCAGGATTTGCGGCTCGGCTGACTCTGTGTCCCTGAGACCTGCCAGGATTGCGGATCAGGCTGACTACTATCCCCTGTATCTTGCCAGAGCGACTCGAGTCGATTTGGTGTCATCGAGACCTGCCGGCGGATCAGGCTGACCATAGTCCCCTGAATCCTGCCAGTTTGCGGCTCGGATAGATTTTGTGTCGTCGAGACCTGCTAGGGGATTTGAAGGATTTTTCAAGGGTACAATTAGGTGGTAGTTTTAAAGAAATTTGAATACTTTTATACAGCTATTGCTTCCAGTCATTGTATATCAGTTTTCTCAATATACGTGCATGTTTTATATTTCCATATAATTGTTCAGTTTTACGAAGTTATATACATACGATTATAAATATATTTAGATGAATACCTTATGTTAAACACAGTTGAACTTTAGCTTTACTTATCAAGTTATTTTTACCATGGGGGTTATTATGATTATAAACTGTTTTCAAGAACATTATTTTTGTCCACTCACATTTTTAAACTTGCTTTTCCCCCCAGGCTGTAGAAGCGCGCAGGCATCCACCACCGGGCCATTCCTAGCTTCCGCACCACCAAGAAGCGTAGGATTTTATTGTAAACGTTCTTGAAATCTTGTAAATTAGTAGAAAATGCTCTGATATCTAGTTTTAGTGGGAAACTTGATCTGGTGAATGCTTGGTTGTTTTATTCTGGCTGTTGGTGGAAAATTATTTGCTTGTTTAACAGGTGAAAGATTTTGGGTTTGGACAAAATACAGGGGAGACTCTGCCGAATTTTCGGCAGAAGTCTAAGGGAAGTTTTAAAAAGTAATGGTAACAGGAAGGGTAAAAAGGTCATTTGTGCCCGACATTTGCCAGGTGTCGGACACGCACAGGACTTGGTTCGAATTCCAAAGTGGAATTAGGATCGGGTCCTGTCAAGTATAATATAATTCACCCACATACATACTAGTAATAAATTGACTACCAAAAAAAAAAAAGGATTCCTAGTAAATGAGTCACACATACAGGGGCGGATGCAACA
>NC_047657.1:17380444-17652112 GCF_902201215.1 Prunus dulcis | reverse complement strand
TTTTGCTTTGTAATCAAACCGTGTCATGTGCATATTGTTCAAATCTGATTATGTGACTTGTGTTTAATTCACTTGATTACTGTTTCTCTATATTTGCCTTTTTGCTCTTTCCTTATCAACAAGGGGGAGAACACTCTCAACCCCATATTGCATATATTGCATATTGCTTCAAATTTCTGTGATATAATATGCTTGTCTTGTGCCTGGGAGTTTGGTTGTTGTTTTGCAGGTACTTCATTTCATCATCTCCATAGGTTTGGTTTTGGGTTGAGTGTTGTTAGAGAGTGTGTTGTCAAGGAAAGCCAAAAAGGGGGAGATTGTTAATGTATGCATTTTGGGTTTTTTTTTTGGCTTCCCTTGACAACTTTGTAATAGGATTTCTATTGTTATTTATCAAGCTCAAGTTTAGATTGAGAATAGCTTCTCTAGGTGTTCTTAACTAACAACTATCATATGGAGGTTCATGCAAATTGACAAAGGTAAATTGTGCATTGCATAACATTGCATTAAACTGTTTTCATAAAATGATGACTAGTCATCTGTTTCTTGGATGACTAGTCATCCTTGCTCGCCAGCTTGATAACCAACTTTTTTGTCCTATTCCTTTTTCTCTCTCTGCTGCCACATGGGATTCTGACCTAGGGAACTTTTGTGTGTAAATACCAAAGAATTCTTCTTTGGGCAGCCGTCACTTTTGGGGGAGAAGTTTTGGAAAGTTTCATAGCAAACTTTTGCTTCTTCTTCCTCAAGAGTAACCTTCATATTTTTCATCTTTGAGTTTTCCAAATTGTTTCTTTTTGAAAACTGCATTTGAAATATGAAAACTTCATCTTGCTAGATCAAACACTCTATCATATACATCTAGGTCAGATTCAAGATTGATTTCTTCAAGAGTATGGTTTCTTGAAGAAATTGGTCATTTTCTCCATGAATCCAAATTTCATTTTTGTATGAGTTAGAGCTTGCAAGCTAGTGCCATGGGATGAAAGAGCTGGAGAAGGAGCTGCCATTGCCATGAAGAACTGAGCTTCAAGCTTTGCTAAGTTGGAGAAGAAGATTGCACAAAGGAGGTATTGCTCATCTTCCTAAATAGATCTAGGTTTTGCTTGAGCTTGCTTGTGTTCCTTTGTAAGAATCTTTTACTACTTAGTGGATTGCCTGGTCGGTTGATGACCCCAGTTTTTCCCAATGGTGGGTTTCTGGGTGAACAATTTCTGATTGCATCTCTGTAATTTTTCTGGGTTTCTGTTCTTGGTGGTTGACTAGTCATCGTATGAATTTCTGGGTCTGTGTTCTTGGTGGTTGACTAGTCATCGTATGAATTTCTGGGTTTGTGTTCTTGGTGGTTGACTAGTCATCGTATGAATTTCTGGGTTTGTGTTCTTGGTGGTTGACTAGTCATCGTATGAATTGTGGTTGACTAGTCATTGTATAAATTCTGGGTTTGTGTTCTTATAGTTGACTAGTCATCATTATCTGCTGTTTGGTGTTTACTTGATTATGATGATTTCACACACTTTCACCATAGTTGTTGCTAGCATAAGGGATGCCTAGATTGATGGGTCCTTCTGAGTGCTTAGGTTCTCACTAGTAATCTTCTAGGGTTGCAGGTACATTGTGGCATGCTCTGTGTGTATTCTTGATTGTGGTTGTTCATGCCTAGCAGTTGACTAGTCATAAGTGTACTTGGTCAATTTATAAAGTGTGTAAAGGTTGTTGCGTTCTTGATTGAATATCTTTTAAATTTACCCTTCGTCACCTAAGTACCGATTTCAAAGTTCAAAATTATATTATTAGTTAGTAAACTACAACATTTCCAAGATGCCTGAGTAAGGAAATATTGGAGAAATGTCCCAAATCACCATATAAAAAAGTCAGGAACAAATTTCATATACATATAATAAACAATTGAACTGAAGCTCGCAAAAACCTTACTTTTCTAGATAGCTTCTCGCAGTGGCCAACACTTTGGGCGCCGGCTCTTTAAATTGGACAGAGGCGCGAAAAAAGAAGAAGAGCATTGCTAGTAAATGAGTCGCACATAATCCAAAAGGAATAGAGCTGAGTAATTAGGATATTGGTGCAGATTTTTATTTATTTTAAAATGGATGGTGCATATGTTAATGTTAATCCATGATATAATGAAATGATGTGAGGGATAGGAGCAGTAAGATATCATGCAACTTGGGTAGGAATTTGCAAACAAAATATATCATTCTGAATTCAATAAACTTGAGATTTTCTCATATATGGTGGATTCCAGGCTTGGATTCTTTTAAGCTAATCGGTTGATTGTCTTCTATATTGTCACGCTGTATCAACATTGAAGTCCCAAATAGCAAGTTCAACATTTTATTATTCTTAGGGTGGGCATGGGCTAATTGAAGCACACGCTGTTCAATGGGGCTCAAGTTTTTTGAAGAATATTGAACTCCAATATTATAAATGTTTGTGCAAATAATCTCGCGGGAGAATATTCGCTTCTAGATCCTTCAACCTTCGATCATCCTTCTCTCTCTTCCTCGATTCCTGTAAAAAAAACTGGAATAAATAGACCACACCCGGGGGGTGTTGGCCAAAGGCCCTCCGATGCCTAAGTTAGTTCGAGTGTTTGTAGGAAAACAATAGCTAAGCAAAGTGTACGGAGTTGTATGTATGGTGTGAATCGGGTGGCCGGAGCCGTGTGTGGTGGCCGGAGCCGTGTGGAGAAAATATGGAGAGTGGAGAGGGAGAGAGAGCTTCGGGTATTTTTCTCGGGTATTAGGAGTAGGTTTTTTGAAGTACCTTGAATGATGAATGAGGTCGTCTATTTATAGGAGCCTCGGGGCTAGGGTTTCGTAGAGAATATGCTGAGTTTATTCTCTACCCAAATTCGTAGGGATCGAGTTGGACTTAGATAATACCTGAATTAATGACAGGACCTACCCCGAAATTTCCCCAGAAACCGGAGCGAATCTCTTCTTTGTTCCGACATCACCCCGATGTCGGACCCACATACTAAAAACAAGACTTTCTACCAAAATTTTGGCAGAGTCTCCCCTGTGAATTGAACAAACCCAACAAAATTCAATCTGCATAAAAATACAAAATAATCCCAACCAGCAGCATGCTTTAAAGCGAATAAACAATTTACAACAAAATGGCCTCTGGCCTCATAATTCAAATCCTAACAGGGGCAATAACAGAGCATGTCTAAGAACTTCAATTTCAACAAAACATAGTTCAAAGGGAATAACATGAAGAAATAGTCCTATGAAGGCTCAAGGCTCTGAAACGCGCGATCCGGCTCTGCTGCGGAGCTCAGTCAACTACTGGCTGGGGGGCGCAAAACAGAAAATTGTGAGTGGACAAAAATAAATTCAGTTCAGTGTAAACCAACGTAATATAACCCCACCGTTTAGAAAACCATGCAAGAAATCCCATGCATCTCAAAACCATCATACTCAAGTGTGTGTGTGTATATATATATATATATATATATATATATAAAATATATCAAAACAAATCAATACCAGATGCCAAGTCCGAAATCCATAAAGAACGCTTTACAAAACCCACCATCCAAAACTTATAAATCTCACAACTAAACTCCCGAAAGCATACCCATTGGCACGACAGGCAAGGAAGTATCCTCACCGAAAAACAAGAATGAATGACTATATATAAATATATATTATAAGAGATATATATATATATATTATAAATATGACCATCACCTAGTTGTACCGGGGAAACAATCCAACCGGGGGATTGTTTGACTAGTCACCCTGGCAGAATCCTCATGAAGAGTCCTCAATCCACCATGTGACTAGGGAACGAGCCGTCCAACTGGGGGACCAACTCTCAGCCAGCACGTACCGTCGATAACCTCAAAACCCGTATGTCTGTGATCAGTCCTATGCACGTAGACTACCCAATCAAGGATCTACAGCAACATCCTGTCAAGGATGCCCCGGGTTCCGACAATTCCAAGTATCTCAAGTCTCCGTATCCAAGTTCCAAATCCGGGGAGGTACATAGGGTAGTGCTTATAGCACTCCAAACTGACATTCTATACTCATCACTTTCCACAATCTCATCTCAACAACCCAAGTACCCTACACATAGCCAAACATATATAGAAATTCTCAAATCCATATATTCATACTCAAGATACTCAAATATGTCAAAACCCAAAATATATTTTCAATGCCTCATAAAAATATCACTTTCAACAATTTCATAAATAATATATCTAAAATACCATTTAAAACATTATGCATAATATTTCCCAAAATCCATATAAAATATACTTTCAATACCCAACTATGCCAAAGCCCTCTACAAACATCAAGTTCAACTCATGAATATAATATATTCAATAAATCATTAAAAACATTATGCATAAATTTTTCATCAATAAAACCATGCATAAGATTTGAAAACAAAGTCCACTCACAAGTAGTCCCACGTTGTTTGACCCTGAGAGGGTCCCGCCTGCTGCGTATGTGTGATCGGAGTACCTAATTCAGAATACGTATACGAGATTAATACGAAGCGTTTCGAACGAATACTTTGAATTAAATGTCCTAATTTCCTAGGTTCCTAGTAAGTGTACTAGGAACGAGATATTCTAAGGTCCAACTACTCAATTTGAACGATGGAACAGCTTCGGGAGACACTCGGTCAACCGGCGGTCAAACTTCCCAATTTGGGTCAACCGGGCCTACAGGACCCACGACCTCCGTTTTACAATCCGAAAGTTTTTAAAGGTTTCACAAGATCTAAGATACCCGTCTCGCAAGTTTGGTCCGAAACGGGCGGTTAGATCGCTTACGATCGCACGATCGGACGGTTATTATAAAATGCAAACTTTAAGTTATTGAATCAGAACATTCGAGACTAATATTCGCGATCTATGAAGTCCTACACGCTCCTAGGAATACCTAGAAGAACATATTTTAATTGGGAACATATTTTAATCGCGATCTATCGAACCCAGATAACGCACAATATGCGAAAATCCGTTCGATAGTCAAATGATGTCCGAATTGAGATCCGCAAAATCCTACACTCATGACAACTAGGAGATCGCATTGGGACAATAGTGCCCCTCTGATACAGTGCCCACGCGCCGCCACAAGCACCGGCAGCGCGCGGTGTCCAAAGCGATAAAGCTTCACCGGAAAATCTCCAAATTACAATCCACCCTCCCGACTACAGGTTCTACTCGATGAGTGGAACACTTTATTCAACTACACCCGGTCCAATTCGAATGGCAAGTGGCCGGAATCGGCGTCGAAAACTCACGGTTTCGCCTGGAACTTCACGGCCTCGATTTGGTGACCACCGTCGCCATTGTCGTCGCACAACCTAGGAAATAGCTAGAAGGGGAGGAGAGCTACCTGTTCCAAGCAACGGCGCATCTCGCGATGGCCGGAAACTTCGCCGGTGACATCGGCAGTTTTGGCTGGTTTTTCACCTCGTTGCCACCACCGTTTGCCAGGTTTTTGATCGGAGAAAAGGGGTGGGCTGGGTAGATGAGGGAGGAAGAGAGGAAGCTTTTGCAAGAAACGACACCTGAAATGGAGGTCGGATGACGAAGTTCTCGCCGTCTGATATTCCGATGAAAAATCGAATCGGGGAGGGGGGTTTCAACCACGAGAGAGAGAGAGAGAGAGAGAGAGAGAGAGAGAGAGAGAGAGAGAGAGAGAGAAGTTAGATATTTTTAAACCCAAATTTTGAAATATTTATGATTTTGCCATTGTCGATGTTTTGATCGTAACTTCCTCGTTACAACTCCGAATTAAGTCTACCGCGTGTCTACGAATTCGTCTCAGTACAATCTTCCTAAAAATACCAGTCACTGCCCCAAACACTTTCCGGGCAAGAAAATAACCTATTTACCCCTACCCCAAGGGTAAATTCATAAATTCACTTAAATAATTTAAAATAGAAATTAAATTTGGAGTCGGGTTGCATGGTTTTTCAAAGGGTTTTCACAAAACTTAATGAGTCTTTCATGTTCAGATTTGATCCGAACGTCCGGACGGGTTGCATGTTGGATATAAGTTATGTGTTGGAGGTTCCAAGTAGAATATACATTAGGAAAACCTAACCTTCAAAGTGGTATGTGCAAATCATAAGTAATTGGTAAAAGTTCATAGGATTGCTAGGTGATGGTGAAACCCTAGTGCTTTTATGAATTGATATTCAAAACTCTTTCCTTCAATCATATTTGTTTTTGTTTAATATTTGTTTTTAGAATCAACCAAATTCATAATCATCTTTCTTGACCTTTTATTTTAAGTAGTCATTTGGAATTTATTTTTATTTAAATTGCTAATTAGTCCTTGAGGAAAAACGACCTTGCATGAGCATCTATACTACAATAGCCTAGTATTCTTGCAAGTATTTTATGTGATTTTAACCCTGTTTGCACAGGTACTAAAATTCCTATTAAGGTGGTTTCTCGAAAGATCCAAGCTTCTCAAATTTGATAATCTTCCTATATCTGACGGAATTGAGGCAGAGAACTTATTATCATTCAGATAAAGCACATCGAGTTTTCTCAACAGTCCAATTTCTGGTGGAATATTCCCACTAAAGCTGTTGTTTTGAAGTTTCAAAGAGACCACTTCGGTCCAATTGGAGAGAAGGCAAGAGTGGACCGGTAAACCGATTAGCCCATAAACTCAGATGGGAGATGTTGTTCAGATTGGACAAGGACAGAGGCAGTTCCCCATTGAGTTCATTGACAGCCAGGCCCAAGAAGGCGAGGTTGGTACAAAGACCAAGCTCAGATGCGATTGAAGAGTCTAAGGAATTCGTGTGAAGATCAAGGTACTGAAGTTCCCTCAGTTGGCCTATAGAAGGTGGAATTTTCCCTTTAAGGTGATTGGAAGTCAGGTCCAAGTAGGTGAGGTTGGTACAAAGACCACGCTCAAAAGGGGTTGAAGAGTTTAAGGAATTATCTCTAAGATCAAGGTATTTAAGCTCCCTGAGTTGGCCTATGGAGGATGGAATTGGCCCTTCAAGGGAATTCCAAGACAAGTCAATAATTTGAAGACCAGATATCAAACCAATATCTTTAGGAATTGGACCGCCGAAGTTGTTTTGTGCTAAATGAAGGTGTTTAAGCTTGGGAAAGTTTGATGGCAGTGGTCCTTCGAAGTCGTTGATTGTGAGATTGAGATATTCAAGCTTGCTCAGATTGGTAAATACTTGTTGTGGTATTTGGCCAGTAAAGGAATTTCGAGACAAGTCAAGGAATGTCAAGTTCAAACATTTAGATATAAATTCTGGGAATTCTGAATCAAGAAAGTTTAGATAAAAATCAAGGTACGTCAAAGAAGGCATGCCTGAAAATTTGGACCAGTCAGGAGTTTCTAAGAAGTAGTTTCCTCCAAGAATCAAAAACTGTACCTTTTGGAGATTGCTGAGCTGATAGGGAATTACACGAGTGAGAGTGTTGTTGAAGAAACTCAGATACTTGAGCTCTGTTAACTTGCTTATCTCCACAGGTATTTCTTGATCGAAAAAGTTGTTGCCCAAGTCCAAAGTTGTGAGCTTGGAGAGTTTGCCAATGGCAGATGGCACAGGCCCTGTGAAATTGTTGCCATTGAGGTTGAATTGGGTGAGATTGAGAAATGGGGTGAAGTTGAAATGGGTTAGTGTTGCATCGATGTTGAAGTTGGAGAGGTCAATTTGGGAAACTTGTTTGGTGCTGTGGTCACAAACAATGGCAGTCCAGTTACAAATATTGTTGAGGTCAGTGAGGGACCATGAAGTGAGAGAAGGTGGTGCAGAAGCAAAGGTGTTCTTCCAAGTTAGCAAAGCTTCTGCCTGTGTCTTTGGTGATGAAATGGCCTTGAATGGAAGCAAAGCAAGCAGGAAAATATGAAGGAGAAGAAGAAGATAAGTAGGCTTCTGACTCTGAGCAGAGAAAACTCCTCCTTCCATGGTGGTTTGAAGAGTTAATGTTATGTTCCAAGCTTTATAGAAGGTTGATTCTTACTGTTATCATTTTCGTTCTTAAAATTCATTTGTAATTTGCATATTATTTCTATTTATTTATTTTTGGTCGAAAGCTTTATTTTAATTTAAGTGAAGAAGAAAATTTACTTTTTTGAACTAATAGTTGAGATATTAATGCAATTATAACAAAAAAACAGAAAACCAAAAGTGCGTGTATAAAGTCTAGCCCCTATGTTAATTTAGAAATTTCATTTAACAAAAAACTGAAAACCAAAAAAACAGAATAAAAGCCTAGACCGTATGTGAAGAATTGTTATGTTACGTTGATTACTGAGATTTCACAAGTCAACATAAAGTCTAGCCCCTATATTAAGTTAGAAATTTCATTTCACAAAAATTAGAAATTTCATTTCACAAAAAACAGAAAACCAAAAAAATGAAAAATAAAAAAGGGAAATAGATACTTCTATATCAATAATCATGATGTAAACCTTCTTCTTGCAATATCCTTGAATCAAATATCTAGCCCAGCCATTATTTTATTCCAAACTGAAGAAAAGTCTACAAATGAAGGGAAATTGCCTTGGTCATTTCTGATCACCATAGTCAACGTCAGCAGATCTTGGGAAATTGCCTAAGTTAACCAAATATTGTACCCACATATACCAATATCTTCTACTTATGAATTCAAGCACCCATCATATGTCACAATTATTAGATAGTAAATTACAACATTTCCAAGGTGCCTAAGTAACCAAATCAGTAGCAAATCACAAACAAAAAGGAGTCAGGAATAAATCATATGCATATAAACTACTCAACTACTGAAACTTTTACAAAAACCTTACCTTTCCGGTAGCATCTCGGAGCGGCTAGCTAGCATATGCCTTTTTATGGGTAGACTTGGTGAAGCTTTTGGTTTTCTTCATTTTCAGTTTTATAGAGTCTATAAACATAATTTACCATAATTGCATTATATTCATTTTCTCACGTGTAAACTACTGTTGTTACATTCTTTTTGAACATGTTGCCTAGGTAGTGAAAGGAAATTTGTAATTTAGGCATTATTAGACCAACATGCTACTCAAAAGAGAAGAAAGATTGTAAAATTGAGGAGAATGAAATCCCTAATAGCAAGTTCAAAATTTTATTAATTAGTTAGTAAAGAAGACCTTGAAGTCCCAAATAGCAAGTTCAAAACTTTGTATCTCTTAGGGTGTACTAGTGAAACACTTTAGGAGAATTTGGATTTTTTTTCTTTTCTGAGTGTTATAATCACATTGTCATGTAATGTTATTAATTTACATGTTAAAATATAGGTGGATGATATGGTTTATCTGTCTTACACTTATGGTATAGTATTAATAAATAAATACATGTGTTATAATATGGGTGAATTAGTAATACCCATAGTCTGAAATATCGATAATATCGAGGAAATATCGAGGATATTTCGGTTTTTTCGAATCACGGATATTTCGGAACATATCCATGTACATATCGTATAAATATCGACAATATCGACGATAATATCGGAAAATATCGATGTCGATAATTTCGCTCACATTTCAGAAATATTTTGTCAAAATATCGGTGTAATATCGCTAAAATATCGAAAATATCGATGTGAAGGAAAAAAAAAGTTTTTTTAAAAAAAAAAAAGGAAAAAGGGGAGAAAAAAGCACAAAGGGGATATGAACCCCTCCCATTTTACTCCTCCAACACCTTAAACACCATATCACTTATGTTTTTGTGATAATATACTAAAATATTTATATTTATATGGGTGGTATGTTAACAATTACATGCAAAACTATTTTGGGGATTTATCATTTGATGACTACTCTTCACAATACACTTATTCTAAACATAGAGATTATGAAGATAGTGAAAAATTTGAACCTCGTAGGAACTCTATGTGGTACTAAGTCACTCATGTATCTTACTATGCAATGTATAAAGTGCAAAATATTATAGTAAATCATTATATATAAATGATTACGATGTATTTGGTCTTTTTTCATTAATTATTACATATTTTTTACACTCATAGTGTTTGCCCGCTTGCTGTATAATCAACTTAAAATTAGTTAAATCCATCATGTAATGCATTTCCTTCTAATTTTTTGTGATAAACTCATAGATAATTGACTAAATAAACATTCTCCAAAGTTTCAATGAAATTTCCAAGTTTTTCTTACATTTTCCGTGGTTTTTATTCAATTTTTATCGATATCGATAATATCCCGATATTTTCATCGAAATTTCCATATTTTTGGACTACCGATATTTCCAATATCATCGATATTTTAGACCTTGGTAATACCACATTACGGTGTGAAATTTCACTAACTATCTGCATGCCTTTCACATAATTGGAGGGATTATTTCCATTGAGATATTAATGCAATTATAACTCAACCCAAAAGTGTGTGGTTCCAGTGTTTCCTCGACTTGACTGCCGTGGTCTAGTTTTCCCTTGGCCCTAGCCATTTGTCTGGACATAATATAAAGTCTAGCCCCTATGTTAAGTTAGAAATTTCATTTAACAAAAAACAGAAAACCAAAAAATGAAAAATAAAAAAGGGAAATAGATAGTTCTATATCCATAATCATGATGTAAACATTTCCAAGAGATGCCTGAGTAAGGAAATATTGGATAAATGTATACCAAATCACCATATAAAAAAGTCAGGAACAAATCATATGCATATAATAAACAACTGAACCGAAACTCACAAAAACATTACTAATTTGGTAGCTTCTTGGAGTGGCCAGCATTTACCTTTTTATGGGTCAACTCGGTGATGCTTTTGGCGCCGGCTCTTTAGATTGGACAAAGACAGGCACAGTTTCCACCATTGAGTTCATACAAGTAGTTTGATTGTTTTATTATCATAAAAATTCAACATTATCACATCTGTAAGAACCCAAAACAAAATATCTAAAAAGAAAGAAAATATCTAAAAAGTAAGGAAAAATATCTTCTAGCAAAAAGACAATTTTGCCCTCGCATTATTTAATGGGGGAAATTTTGACTTTTTGATCAAGAAAGAAATTGGGAATGCCGCTTGCGCCATTGCGTAGAGCGCGGCGAAACGAGTTTGTAGACACGAAGTAGACCCGAATCGGAGCTATAACAAAGAAGATATGGTCTAAAAACCGCGAAGGGCAAAATGGTAATTTGGCCAAAAAGTCAGATTTTTATACCCCTCTCTCTCTCTCTCTCTCTCCCCCCCCACTTTCTCTCTCTTCCTCTCTCTCTCCCGCGAGAAACAGGGCCGTGCGACCCTTCGCCTTCTCGGCGACGGCCCGGCCACCACAGGCTGAGCCAATCTCCGCCGTGGGTACCATCGGGTCCGCCTCCGTGTCGCCGTCACAACCTGACCAACCTCCACCCCGGGGCCACCCTGAGCTGGCCGAAAAACCATGTTTTCCGGCGGAGGTTCCTTCGACACCACCCGAACTTCCAGCTCAAAATTCTCCCTTGTTTCTCCACCAAATCGATCTAGTAAGGTATGGTTTTTGAGCTATTTTTCGTGCTCTAGCTGATGGGTAAAAAGGTCATTTGTGCCCGACATTCGCCAGGTGTCGGACACACACAGGACTTGACTCGAATTCCAAAGTGGCGTTATATCATTTAAGCATAATTTACCATTTTCAGTTTTCTTCATTTTCAGTTTTACAGAGTCTATAAACATAATTTACCATTATTGCGTTATATCATTTACACACATGCGAACTACTCTCGTTACATTCTCTTTGAACATGCTGTTGCCTAGGTAGGTGAAAGGAAATTTGTAATTTAAGCATTATTGGACCAACATGCTACTCAAAACTAGTACTATGAGAAAAAAGATTGTAAAATTGAGGAGAATGAAATCCCAAATAGTAAGTTCAAAATTTTATTAATTAGTTAGTAAACTATACAACATTTCCTCGACTTCACATAATCGGAGGGATTATTACTACCAAAAGTGTGTGGTTCCAGTGTTTCCTCGACTTCACTGGTGTGGTCCGGACATAATATAAAGTCTAGCCCCTATGTTAAGTTAGAAATTTCATTTAACAAAAAATAGAAAACCAAAAAACAGAAAAATATAAAGTCTAGCCCGTATGTGAAGATTGAGAAAAATATTCCCAATTGTTTTCAAGCTGTCAGCTCAAAATTTACAAATGAAGGGAAACTTCCTCAGTCATCTCTCAACTCTGATCACCATAGTTAATACTTAGAGGACGACTAGATACATAGCACCTTGAGTTTTCTTCATTTTCAGTTTTATAGAGTCCATAAACATAATTTACCATAATTGCATTATATTTATTTTCGCTCGTGTAAACTACTGTTGTTACATTCTCTTTGAACATGTTGTTGCCTAGGTAGGTGAAAGGAAATTTGTAATTTAGGCATTATTGGACCAACATGCTACTCAAAAGTAGTACTACGAGAAGAAAGATTGTAAAATTAAGGAGAATTAAATCCCAAATAGCAAGTTCAAAATTTTATTAATTAGTTAGTAAATTACAGCATTTCCAAGAGATGCCTGAGTAAGGAAATATTGGAGAAATGTCCCAAATCACCATATAAAAAAGTCAGGAACAAATTTCATATGCATATAATAAACAACTAAACTGAAGCTTGCAAAAACCTTACTTTTTTGGATAGCTTCTCGCAGTGGCCAACACTTGCCTTTTTATGGGTTCACACGGTGACACTTTGGACGCCGGCTCTTTAAATTGGACAGAGGCGCGAAAAAGAAGAAGAGGATTGCTAGTAAATGAGTCGTGTGAGATCCCACATCGACCAAACGGATAGGGGGTGATGTGCCTTATATGTTGCACTTTCCTATCAATGCCTTTCATAATTGGAGGATTATTGCCAAGCTGGCTAGTTGTAAAGATTGAGAAAATATTCCCACTCAACTCAATTCTAATGGTGTGGTTCCACCCTGGGAAATTTCCTCGACAAAACCCGTCATATATTGGTGAGAATTCTTGGCCCATTTGTAAACGGACAATATCATGTACTGGCGAGGGCTTTGGGATACATAGCACCTTGGCAGCGGTTGTTCAACTTTCATTAATTAAGCGAAAACAGAAAATCCCAATGAAACCATAAAATGGGAAATAGATAGTCAACTTATCCACAAAACCGTCATGGTAAAACCAGCCATCTGGGTGAAAGCATGAAATATTTAAAATACCAAATCAAATTGATTTATGTATGCAAAATCTATGCATAGATAAAAGTGCTCACAAAGATTGGATCAAAATTAAGGAAACAGGGTGGATTTGATCCCACATCGATCAAAAGCGGATTTTGAAATATGTTTATAATTTTGTTTAGTTTCTTACCTTATTTTAGGGGTCAATTGGCTTTCACGTTAATCACTCCTGTTAAAACAAAAATGAAGGGGATTGCAAAGACAAATGGGTAATCCACCAATTTTACCTTCATAAAAGTAGTTTGATTGTTTTATTATCACAAAATTCAACATTTCACATTATCACAAAACTAATTTGCGGTTAATTTGCTACTCTTTTAAATTGACGGTCAAAAAAAAAAAAAAAAAAGGATTGCTAAGAAATGATAATCCAAAAAAATAGAATTGAGTAATAAGGGATATTGGTGCAGATTTTTATTTATTTTTAAATGGATGGTGCAGATGTTAATGTTAATCCATGATATAATGAAATGATGTGAGAGATAGGAGCAGTAAGATATCATGCAACTTGGGTAGGAATTTGCAAACAAAATATATCAGTCGTACAGATCAAGTTTCTCTTACACACAGAAAACTTTCCAACTAGTTTTATATCCCCATCAGCTTGTTGAGGGTTAACATGCCAAATGGTTCAGGAAGGGAAGGCACACTATGAGCTGATAGTTTTTGTGCTACATAAAGCATTGTAGGTCGAGACCCGGGACGCGTACGTATACAACCCAAGGCTAAACTCATCACAAGCACCACTGCCTTTGCCAATTCATTGCTTGGAGCCTCCAGCCTTTGGTCTAACACATCTTTCAAAAGCAATTCTGCATTGTCCTCCATTGATTTTGATGATTCTGATAGCTGGGATTCTAGCAGATCCCCTGGGTGCCTTCCCATCATAACTTCCAACGCCACCACTCCAAAGCTATACACATCACACTTATCCGTGACTCGCATTGTCAATGCAAGCTCTGCACATCAAGAGAAAAACAAACCAAGTTGTCTCAAAACATATCTCTGCCACCAAAACATGATCCAAAAATGCACAACGTTAAATTGGTATGTTACCTGGCGCCATGTAGCCAAATGAGCCAACAATATGGGTCCAGTTGGATGAATTGGCACTAATCAGTCTTGCTGTTCCAAAATCCGAAAGTCGGGCTTCGAAATCTGACTCCAGCAATACATTGTTGACAGTTACATCACGGTGCACAATTGGTGGAGAGCAGTCATGGTGCAAGTAAGAAAGTGCATGAGCTAATCCTTTCACAACTTTGACCCTTGTAGCCCATCCAAGTTCAGTTACCCCTTCAACCCCATACAATGCCTTTCCCAGGCTGCCTCTCTCTAAATATTCATAGAGCAAGAAGATGCATTCCCTCCTTGAATAGAACCCGTATAGCTGAATGATGTTCCTGTGCCGGAGATTTGGCAAAGTTTTTATTTCATTGTCGAAACTTTGGAGATTTATTGTGGGAATGTCATTAGAATCTGACATGTTAAGCCTCTTAACCGCGACAACTTGGCCTGATAGCAACTCTGCCTTGTAGACCTTTCCAAATCCTCCTCTTCCAATGCAGTACTTGTCATGAAAATTCTCTATGGCCTTCACAACTTCCCCAAACGTAAATTTGACTTCTTCTTGCAATATCATTGACTCAAAAGTCTCAAAATTTTGAGAACTATTGATTTTCTCAAGAACAGGATTAGGTTTCTTACCAAAAATAAGAACCAGAGCATATGGACTTGCAATCATTAAACCACTAACAAATAAAAAGAAAGTCAAAAGACAAATCAATGGACTTGATTGGTGGTCTTTGGAATTGTCGGGCGCTGTGAAATTGTTATGAGACAAAGTAATAAACTCCAGGACTGGGAGATGTCGCAACTTGTGAAAGGTGTCCTGTGATATGCAGTTTGCAATCTCTGGCGGGATTGTGCCACTGAGATTGTTGTTGGAAAGAGTTAAGCTCTGAAGATTTCCAAGTTTCCATAGTGTTAGAGGAATTGATCCTGAGAGCTGGTTTCTCGAAAGATCTAAGCTTATCAAATGTGATAATCTTCCTATGTCTGAGGGAATTGAGGCAGATAACTTATTATGATTCAGATAAAGCACATTGAGTTTTGTCAACAGTCCAATTTCTGGTGGAATATTCCCACTAAAGTAGTTGTGTTGAAGTTGCAAAGAGACCATTTCGGTCCAATTGGAGAGCAGAGAAGGCAAGATTGGACCGGTAAACCGATTAGCAAATAAACTCAGATGGGTGATGTTGTTCAGATTGGACAAGGACAGAGGCAGTTCCCCATTGAGTTTATTGGAAGCCAAGGCCAAGTAGGTGAGGTTGGTACAAAGATCAAGCTCAAAAGGGATTGAAGAGTTAAAGAAATTGTTACTAAGATCAAGGTACTGAAGCTCTCTGAGTTGGTCTATAGAGGATGGAATTGTACCAGTAAGACGATTGGAGTCAAAACTTAGATACTGGAGCTCTGTTAACTTGCCTATCTCGACAGGTATTTCTTCATGAAAATCGTTGTAGCCCAAGTCCAAAGTTGTGAGCTTGGAGAGGTTGCTGATGGCAGATGGTATAGGGCCACGAATGTAGTTGCCATGTAGGTTGAAGTGGGTGAGATTGAGAAATGGGATGAAGTTGAACCGGTCTAGTGTTGCATCGATCTGCACGTTGGAGATGTCAATTTGAACAACTGATTTGGTGTTGTGGTCGCAGACAATGGCAGTCCAGTTACAAAGGTTGTCTAGGTTGGTGAGGGACCAAGGAAGTGGTAATGAATAATGATCGAAGCTTTCCATCCAGCGTATGAGAGCTTCTGCCTGTGTTTTTGGTGATGAGGTTACCTTCAATGGAAGCAATAAGGAGAGTAAGAAAATATGAAGGAGAAGAAGAAGAGGAGCTTTCATGGTGTGTTGAGTCTGTTTGATTATGTTTGATCCAATCCAAGCTATACACACACACACACACACACACATATATATAATATTTGAGTTGCATTTCTTGTCTTATGATTTTTACCTCCTTGTTAAGAAGAAAACTTACGCTTCAATGGTCCATATGAAAAGACTGCAATTAATTATCTTCATGTTGAAGAAAAATCTATGTGAACTGGGAAATAGGATTAATGGAGTTATAGGAATTGGCCTTGAAAGATCCAAATCTGGAGTCAAGTCTTGTAAGTTTCCTACCTCTGACTCTGAGGGTTATTCATTTGTCCAAGTCTATCCAAAATCGTGAAAAGAGAAGGAACATTCACACGCACAATGTTGGCTGTCATTAGTAGGACGATTGACTACATTGAACCTTCCGTTGATCTTCATTCTCAGTTTCACATTAGTTTCTTTACTTTACATAGACAGAAAAAACCCCAATCCCACGTTTTAGAATTTCTAACCATAACCTGGTATTCCAATTACATTAGAGTCATTTACGTACGTGTGAACAACTGTAGTATTATTATATCATAATATCATAAGTGCATTTCCCTTCAACATGTTATTGTCTAGGTGAAGGGAAAGTTGCAATTTAATTGCTCTGCCTAACAGAGCAAGTGCATTCGGTTACTTCATAAAAGCCAAACATGCGATGCGAGGGTAAAGATGATTACAATCAACAAACTTAATAGCTTAAAGCAGAGAATACTTTCCAACTATTTTCACATTTTCTTCTGTTTTTGTATCCCCATTAGCCTGTTGATGGTCTACATACCAAATGGTTCAGGAAGGCGAGGCATGGTCTAAGCTGATAGCTTTTGTGCCACATATAAACCATTGTAGGTCGAGACCCCGGACACTGCGGATGTTAATGTTAACATAAGTTGTGTGGTTGGTTTCCTCCACTTGACTGGCCTGGTCTAGTCTTCCCTTCCCTTGGCCCCAGCCATTTGTCCGGACGGAATATAAAGTCTAGCCCCTATGTTATGTTTCAAAAGTCTAGCCCTTATGATTATATGTACCCAGCAATAATATTTTCTCATGGATTCAAGCACCCGTAGTTATATGTACAATTAATTGATTAGTTAGTAAGCTACAACATTTGCAAGATGCCTAGAAATATTTGGACAAAAGTCAGGAAATATTTGGCAACTCATCAATTTGCCATGAATAGTTTCACCACTAATAACATTGAGGCTTTTTTTTTTTTTTTTTTTAAATTTATAAAAACTTCACACTTGTCAAACATATGGTTAAATTAAAGACAATATCGATATTGCTAGTTATAAACTGAGAGTTATCCATAACATCCAGTGGCTTCTTTAATGCTAATAGTTTTTTGGACAGTTACCTTTACAAAGCCAGACATGTGATGGTGAAAAATGATTACCACTTTCATAGACCAAGCCCTCTCCGTCAAAAGACTTCAGGTTGGGTTGTTTGAGCTTTTGGGGAAAGGCCTTTCCATGTAAAAGGGTATGGCGCGACTATCTCTTTTTGCTTTATTTAACTTTCTTCATTCAATTGAGAGAGGGAAGGCGTGGCTTTGATGAGGCGACTGGACTGGGGTGCTTTCATCAAATGATGCATGTGGGCTGGGCCATTCCCATCCCAAAGGGCGGCCCGATTCAGCCTGCCCCCTGGTTGGGAATCCGGGAATCTATTTCTTTCTATGTTAGCTAGCGGGGGCGGGCTTTAGTCCTGTTGCATCCTCTGACTGTCCGTCCCGTCTTCATCTTGATTTGGCGATTCGAAATTATTAAATCCAGTTTTCCACATGTGAAGTGCACTCAGTCTCATCATCAAATTCAATTCACACAGCCATCCGAAGAAGTTAGGAGATTCACCACCAACCATCAAATTCAACTCATATGTGTAGTACGTATTCGACAATATACAGGAAAGATGTTAGAAAATGAAACCTATATTGCCTAGTTTTCTTTACAACAAAGTTTAAGGGTTTGTTTAGTATTGCTTATAAGGCTAAAAATGCTTTTTGATATAAAAAAAATATTAAAAAAAGGGGTATTTAACTTCAGTGGTCCTTAAACTTATACTCAAGTTTCAATTAACTTCCGTAACCTTTTTTTTAAGCAATTAAATTATTCAACTTTCTCATTCATTCCAATTGAGTCGTTCCTCACATTTTGACAATCAATTTAATTTTTACTTAGAGCATCTCCAACCAATATGTCAAATTGCCACATGGACATGAAATAGCAAAAATTGAATATTAAAGTTGCACCAACCGAGTAGTCAAATCCTACATAGATTTGAAGGGCGGAAGAGATATATAAAAAATAATCATACCAAAAAGCTTGATTTAAAATATTTTTTTAGTCTGGACCTCACTATCATTTACTCTCTTAAAAAAACTTTATGCATTATATGAGCCCCATTTGCTTTTAAAAATATAATAAAATAATATGATATTTGACATTTGTAGGGGTCTTTTTATTCCAGTAGCTTGACGAATGGGCTGGGGCTGCCTAAAAGAGAAACAAGTGAAATTACCGCATGTGCCTGAGTTCAAGAATCAGGCTCCAAGAATGCTTCGAAAGGGTAGTGAAGCCTTAAGAAGTATCTTGGTTACATTCACCAACAAAAATAATGGCTGCTTACGGATAAATTCTTAGTGCTTGCAGGTAGAATCTTAGCTTGGCATGAGAGGCTTGTGGCATGGGAGCAAAACAATCATGAGTTTAGCATAAACAAAGAGAGGGCTGTGAATTCCTATGAGAAACAGGGGTTTTAAGACAAGGGGGAATGGATTCTAAGAGGGTTTGTTGAAGAGGGAGAGAGATGGGGGTATGATGGGTGTGTTGAGTAGTTTCTGACAGCTTGACGAAAAGTCTGTCAATCTCTGGAGTGTTTTAACAGAAGAGAAAATGGGAGGAGATGGATGAATATGGCTCAAAATTGCAGAGGCTTCAGAGAGGAGAGATAAAGCTTGCTCCCTAGATGTGTGTTGCTTAGGATAAAGAAGAAGGAGATAGAAGGTGAGGCACTTGGGCTTGATGTTAATAGTTAGAGAATAAGCTTGCTCGACTGCTCTAGTTGAGTTTAATGGGTAGGAGGTAACTCATTTTATAGTCGTTGGAAGCTCTTCCTTCCCAAGAAACCCTAATGGGTTCTCTCCAATTTTTCCAAGTCTCTCCTTTCATTTCTCTTCTCTCCCTTCGATCCATCCCATTTTGTGAAATTCTCCTTTGCCCAATCGCACCAAAAACAGGGTTTTGGGAGCTCTAGGCTTATCAGTGGTGATTTCTTATTTTTGGCTGTCATTTCTCCTCTTTTCCTCCCCTATTTCATGGCAAGATCTGGTGGGGGGAAAGAAATGGGTATGTATGCTAGTTTGAAGGGTGTTTTGCTTAAACATCCCTTGGTTTTCCTGATGGCTTGCACTGGGTTTGTCTTTGGCCATGTGTTGGAATCTTCCAGCTTCCTGAGCGTACAAACATCTCCTGGTTTTCTATCGTGGTTTCATTTCAAACCATGTGCTGGGGATTTTTTGGATATTTTCTAAACCACTTAGGCTATTTGGGCCTTCCTAAGGTAATAGGTTAGTGTATTTAAGGGAATGGGCCAACCTCCTAAGTGGTGGACCATTTTTATTGAGATGATGAGCTAATTTTTCCTAAAGTATTGGGCTATTTTTCTTTTTTATACTTACCCACATATTTGGGCTCAAGAAATGGGTTTGAATTTTGGGGCTCCAAAGCAGCCCAAAACTCCCATTTCTAGGCTTATCAATGGGCCTTATGAAAGCTCGTTACCATCCATACCACAACCCACTTAAGCAAAGCCAGGGCGTTTGCGTGGCTTGGGCCCACTTAAGCTTGTAGCGTGGCTAGGTGTAATAATAATGATTTTTCGCTTGGCATTGCATGTCGCTTGGCGTGCTTGAATTTTGTATCCTTTAAAAAGGAATATGATGCTTGACGAGATAATTAGCATGAGCTTGTAGAGTCAGTGCTTTTTACAGGCTTATTTCGATTCTTAAAGTGACGGATTGCATATTTATTTGGCATGGCACGTGGTCGTGGCTCGTGCAAGCGTGAATAACGAACTTTCGCTTGCTCCAAATCGGGTCTTTTCTTAATAAGGCATTATGTTGGGCTGAGAATTTATTTGGGCCCAACCCTAAATTTTTGGGCCTCAATAACATTTAAAGTAGAGTTAAATTTTTTCCAAACTGTCAAATTGTCACATAAGCCATCAAATTCAAATTTAACATTTAACATTTGAGTAAAGGACCCACTAGTGTAGTGGTTTGGAGTATTTACTCCCTCATGCAAGGTCCTGGGTTCGAGTCTTAGCATCCGTCTTGTGTGTGTGAGCATAATATGCTATCTCCCCTTTCAATAAGAAAGGTACTATAAAAAAAATAAAAAATAAAAACATTTAACATTTGACATCTCCCTTGGAGATGCTCTTACCAAGGAAGGGAGATGTCATGAATCGGGGAACTTAGATGGAGTAATCAAGGTATGAGAATCGGATCAACTACTCCCTCCTAGTTAATCAAGGTATAAGAATTTCTCTTACACACAGAAAACTTTCCAACTAGTTTATTTTTTATTCCTTCTAGTTTTATATCCCCATCAGCTTGTTGAGGGTTAACATGCCAAATGGTTCAGGAAGGGAAGGCAGACTATGGGCTGATAGTTTTTGTGCTACATAAAGCATTGTAGGTCGAGACCCGGGACGCGTACGTATACAACCCAAGGCTAAACTCATCACAACCACCACTGCCTTTGCCAATTCATTGCTTGGAGCCTCCAGCCTTTGGTCTAACAAATCCTTCAAAAGCAACTCTGCATTGTCCTCCGTCATTGATTTTGATGATTTTGATAGCTGGGATTCTAGCAGATCCCCTGGGTGCCTTCCCATCATAACTTCCAGCGCCACCACCCCAAAGCTATACACATCACACTTATCCGTGACTCGCATTGTCAATGCAAGCTCTGCACATCAAGAAAAACAAACCAAGTTGCCTCAAAACATATCTCTGCCACCAAAACATGATCCAAAAATGCACAACGTTAAATTGGTATGTTACCTGGTGCCATGTAGCCAAATGAGCCAACAATATGGGTCCAGTTGGATGAATTGGCACTAATCAGTCTTGCTGTTCCAAAATCAGAAAGTCGGGCTTCGAAATCTGACTCGAGCAATACATTGTTGACAGTTACATCACGGTGCACAATTGGTGGAGAGCAGTCATGGTGCAAGTAAGAAAGTGCATGAGCTAATCCTTTCACAACTTTGACCCTTGTAGCCCATCCAAGTTCTGTTACCCCTTCAACCCCATACAATGCCTTTCCCAGGCTGCCTCTCTCTAAATATTCATAGAGCAAGAAGATGCATTCCCTCCTTGAACAGAACCCGTATAGCTGAATGATGTTCCTATGTCGGAGATTTGTTAAAGTTCTTATTTCATTCTCGAAACTTTGGAGATTGATTGCTGGAATGTCGTTAGAGTCTGACATGTTAAGCCTCTTAACTGCCACAACTTGACCTGATAGCAACTCTGCCTTGTATACTCTTCCAAATCCTCCTTTTCCAATACAGTACTTCTCATGAAAATCGTCTATGGCCTTTACAACTTCCCCAAACGTAAATTTTACTTCTTCTTGCAATATCATTGACACAAAATTCTCAAAGTTTTGAGCAGTACTATTGATTTTCTTAAGTGCACACTTGGTTTTCTTATGGAACATAAGAATCAGAGCAATTGTAATTGCAACCACTGATATAACACAAACAGGTACAAGGACACCAATTATAACTTTCTTGTTATTTTTTTTGGAATTGCACGCTCTAGATAGGCCCCTAGCATCTCTACACAAGTCAGAGTTTCCAACAAAAGTATTGTATGTGAAATTGTTTTGAGACAAATAAAAATTCCCCAGGAGTGGGAAGGCAATCTCTGTCGGGAATGAGCCATTGAGATTGTTGTTGGAAAGATCTAAGCTCTGAATATGTGCAAGGTTGCTTAGTGTTAGAGGAATTGACCCAGAGAGCTGGTTTCTCGAAAGATCCAAGTAGGTGAGGCTGAAACAAAAACCAAGCTCAGAAGGGATTGAAGAGTTTAAGGAATTCATTTGAAGATAAAGGTTCTGAAGCTCCCTGAGTTGGCCTATAGAGGATGGAATTTTCCCTTCAAGGTGATTGGAAGACAGGTCCAAGTAGGTGAGGTTGGTACAAAAACCAAGCTCAGATGGGATTGAAGAGTCTAAGGAATTCATTTGAAGATCAAGGTGCTGAAGCTCCCTCAGTTGGCCTATAGAGGATGGAATTTTCCCTTCAAGGTGATTGGAAGTCAGGTTCAAGTAGGTGAGGTTGGTACAAAGACCAAGCTCAGAAGGGATTGAAGAGTTTAAGAAATTATTACGAAGATCAAGGTACTGGAGTTCCCTTAGTTGGCCTATAGATGATGGAATTTTCCCTTCAAGGAAATTCCAAGCCAAGTCAATACTTTGAAGACCAGATATCAAACCAATATCTTCAGGAATTGGACCACTGAAGTTGTTCTCTGCTGAATGAAGGTGTTTGAGCTTGGGAAAGTTTGATGGCAATGGTCCTTGGAAGCTGTTACTAGTGAGGTTGAGATATTCAAGCTTGCCCAGATTGGTAAATACCAGTTCTGGTATTTGACCAGTGAAAGCATTTTGAGACAAGTCCAGGAATGTCAAGTTCGAACATTTAGATATGAATTCTGGGAATTCTGAATCAAGACTAGCCCAGGAAAAATCAAGGTATGTCAAAGAAGGCATGCCGGAAAATACAGACCAGTCGGCAGTTTCCAAGTAGTTGCCTCCAAGATGTAAAAATTGTACCTTCTGGAGATTGCTGAGCTGATAGGGAATTGTGCCCCGGAGATAGTTTCCATAGAAACTTAAATACCCAAGCTCTGTTAAGTTGGCTATCTCCGCAGGTATTTCTTCACCAAAATTGTTGTAGCCCAAGTCCAAAGTTGTGAGCTTGGAGAGGTTGCCAATGGCTGATGGTATAGGCCCTCTGAAATAGTTGTTGTATAGGATGAATTGGGTGAGGTTGAGAAATGTAGTGAAGTTGAATTGGATTAGTGTTGCAGTGATGTTGAAGTTGGAGAGGTCAATTTGGGCAACTGTTTTGGTGTTGTGGTCGCAGACAATGCCAGTCCAGTTACAGAGGTTGTCTAGGTTGGTGAGAGACCATGAACTGAGATCACCATGTGGTGGTAAAGATGATGAATTATGAAAGCTGCTTTTCCAGTGTATGAGAGCTTTTGCCTGTGTTCTTGGTGATGAGGTGGCGGCCTTCAACGGAAGTAAGGACAAGAAGAAAATATGAAGGAGAAGAAGAAGAAACGGAGGAGGCTTCTGAACTCGTTTCATGGTGTTGAGTCTGTTTTGACCAGTTGATATGTTTGATCCAATCCAAGCTATACATATATGTAGTTGAGTTGCGTTTCATAATCAAAAGTTGTGTGGTTGGTTTCCTCCACTTGACTGGCCTGGTCTAGTCTTCCCTTCCCTTGGCCCCAGCCTATGTTACGTTTCAAATGTCTTTTTTATTTATTGGCTTGGATTTGAAGGTTTTTGGAGCAAGTCGTTGCAAAGACCAAGAAAAATTTGGCAATTAATCCGTTCTTGAAATTCCATTCTCTTATATTTCATTTCTTTTAATATAAAAAATAAAAATATTTAATTAAAAAAAAAAAGGATTGCTAGTAAATGAGTCACACATATAATAAAAAAAACATTAGATATGAGTAATTAGGATGGTGAAGATTTTTATTTTTTTAGAATGGATGGTGCAGATGTTAATGTTAACATACATGGTATAAGAATTTTATCGAAACTCAGATACTTGAGCTCTGTTAACTTGCCTATCTCCACAGGTATTTTATCGAAAGAGTAGTTGTCGCCCAAGTCCAAAGTTGTGAGCTTGGAGAGGTTGCCAATGGCAGATGGCACAGGCCCTGTGAAATTGTTGCCATAGAGGTTGAATTGGGTGAGATTGAGAAATGGGGTGAAGTTGAAATGGGTTAGTGTTGCAGAGATGTTGAAGTTGGAGAGGTCAATTTGGGAAACTTGTTTGGTGCTGTGGTCACAAACAATGGCAGTCCAGTTGCAAAGATTGTTGAGGTTAGTGAGGGACCATGAAGTGAGAGAAGGTGGTGCAGAAGCAAAGGTGTTCTTCCAAGTTAGCAAAGCTTCTGCCCGTGTTTTTGGTGATGAAATGGCCTTGAATGGAAGCAAAGCAAGCAGGAAAATATGAAGGAGAAGAAGAAGATAAGTAGGCTTCTGACCCTGAGCAGAGAAAACTCCTCCTTCCATGGTGGTTTGAGGAGTTAATGTTATGAAGTCTAGCCCCTATGTCAAGTTAGAAATTTCATTTAACAAAAAGCTGAAAACCAAAAAAACAGAAAAATATGAAGTCTAGCCCCTATGTTAAGAAAAAAAGAGAGAGTTCTATAATCATTCTTGCAATATCTTTGAATAAAATATCTATTATGAATGAGTTGAGGAAGTAAAATATTCACAATTAACGGAGTTACAAATTGAGATATTAATGCAATTATAACTCAACCCAAAAGTGCAAGGTTAATTACTGAGATTTCACAAGTTAACAACTTGGCCATATGAAGTTCATCATCTAGAAGAGACATTGTGAGATGAGATTGCGGCTACGTATCAAGTTATCAACTAGACTTGTGCCCTGCAAATTCTCTCCATTTTCGGGGCATCACACTCAGCTTCCAATCCTTGAATTTATTTTTGAATTGGTCAAATTTTTCCTTCTTCCATTCCACATAGTTCATTCTTGTCCTTGTCAGTCGAAGAAAAAGCAGGACACTCAACGGAATTAATGTATATAGACATAATATAAAGTCTATCCCAGCCATTATTTTATTCCAAACTGAAGAAAAGTCTAGCCCGTATGTGAAGACTAAGAAAAATATTCACAATTGTTCTCAAGCAGTCGACTTCAAATCTACAAATGAAGGGAAATTGCCTTGGTCATTTCTCATCACCATAGTCAACGTCAGCAAATCTTGGCAAATATTGTTCCCACATATGCCAATATCTTCTACTTATGAATTCAAGCACCCATCATATATGTAACAATTATTAGATAGTAAATTACAACATTTCCAAGGTGCCTAAGTAACCAAATAAGTAGCAAATCACAAACAAAAGGAGTCAGGAATAAATCATATGCATATAACTAACTCAACTGAAACTTACAAAAACCTTACTTTTCTGGTAGCATCTCGAAGCGCCCAGCATATGCCTTTTTATGGGTCGACTCGATAAAGCTTTTGGTGCCGGCTCATTAGATTGGACAAAGACAGGCAGTTCCCCCATTGAGTTCATAGCAGTAGTTTGATTGTTTTATTTATGTTGTTTTAGTTTCTTACATATTAATAACTGGCCTAGGTTAATTATGTTATAAATATTGTTCCGAAAAGCTCACAACTGTGGTAATTGCTGAATGGTACAAAAGGTTCACAACCTAAATTTGATTTCTTTTCTTTACAACATTATCACAAAAACTCAATGTTGTTTAGTTACTGCTAAAATTTCGATCTAATTTTCTTTTAAATTGTTCAGTCTTACAGTATACAATACATATAAATATAAGCAACCTTTGATGATATATAACCAACAAAATTAAGAGCTTTCAAGCAGAGATAGGCGTGGATGAAACGTTGAAATTTGCAAACAAATTATTGCCCTCACAACTTAAACACAAGTTTTTGAATTTTCCTACTAGTTTCACATTTTTCTTCTATTTTAGTACGTAGCCCCCATTAGCCTGTTAATGGATCAGGAAGGCGAGGTAGGGAATGAGCTGATAGTTTTTGTGCCACATAAACCATCGTAGGTCGAGAATGGGATGCGTACGTATACAAAGCAAAGCTAAACTCATCACAAGCACCACAGCCTTTGCCAATTCATTGGTTGGAGCCTCCAGCCTTTGGTCCAATACATCTTTCAAAAGCAATTCTGCGTTGTCCTTCATTGGCTTTGATGATTCTGTTAGCTTGGATTCTAACATATCCCCTGGCTGCCTTCCCATCATAATTTCCAGTGCCACCACTCCAAAGCTATACACATCACACTTATCTGTTACCCTCATAGTTAATGCAAGCTCTGCACATCAAGAAACATAAAAATCAGCCACCTCAAAACATATCCCGGTCACCAAAAACATGAAGAAAAAAAATGCACAAATTGAATTGTGTTACATTACCTGGTGCCATGTAGCCAAATGAGCCAGCAATATGTGTCCAGTCAGATGAATTGGTACTCAAGAGTCTTGCTGTTCCGAAATCTGAAAGCCAATGCTCGAAATCTGACTCGAGCAATACATTGTTGACAGTTACATCAGGGTGCACAATTGGTGGAGAGCAGTCATTGTGCAAGTAAGAAAGTGAATGAGCTAGTCCTTTCACAACTTTGAGCCTTGTAGCCCAACCAAGTTCAGTTACCCCTTCAACTCCATACAATGCTTTTCCCAGGCTGCCTCTCTCCAATCCAAATACTCATAGAGCAAGAAGATGCGGCACCACCTTGAACAGAATCCATGTAGCCTTATGATGTTCTGATGCCGGATATTTGTCAATGTTCGTATTTCATTTTTAAAACTTTGGGGATTGATTGCCGGAATGTCATTAGAGCCGGACATGTTAAGCCTTTTAACTGCAATAACTTGGCCTGATTGTAACTCGGCCTTGTATACTCTTCCAAATCCTCCTTTTCCAATGCAGTACTTCTCATGAAAATCCTCTATGGCTTTTACAACTTCCCCAAACGTAAATTTTACTTCTTCTTGCAAAATCATTGACTCCAACTTCTCAAAGTTCTGAGAAATTTTGAGTTCGTCAGGTTTTTTGGATTTCTTACGAAACATAAGACTCAGAACAATTGAATTCGCAACCACTAGGAAACCAAAGAAAGATAAAAGAACAGTAGTTAGAATATTGTAATTGTCTTTACTTGTTTTGGAATTTCTAACGGAGGGATTGCATTCAGTAACTCCTTGCAGATCTCGAATCATGTTAGCATATGCAAAACATTATTGTGGGAGCAAATTTCCCCATTAGAATATTCGCCCAATATTCCTTCGTCTTCTCCGCCTCTCTTTCTCCCTGCAAAACAGATCGGAGTAAAAGGACCACACCCGGGGGGTGTTGGCCAAAGGCCCTCCGATGCCTAAGTTAGGTAGAGTAATTCAAGGAAAACCGGGTGGCCGGAGCCGTGTGTGGTGGCCGGAGCCTTGTGTGAGAGAGAGAAAGAGAGGGGGTGGCTAGGGTTTTTGAGAAATAACTTATGTAGAGTTTTAGTAGGAATTTAGGCGTACCTCATCCTTGTGCGTAACCAGGTATTTATAGTGGCCTTGGAGAGGTTGGTGGGGTTGGTGTAGTTGGTGAGGTTGGTGTGGTTGGTGTAGTTGGTGAGGTTGGTGTGGTTGGTGGGGTTGGTGCATTTAGGGATTATGGATTTAACCAAATCCCTAATTAAATTGGGGATCAAGTAACCTCCAATTTGATTAGGTAATTCCCAATTAGGTTAGGTAACTCCTAATTAGGTCAAATAATTCCCAAATTGATTGGTCTAATTAATTGACCTAGGGTTTTGATTTAATTAGGTTCCCACAATTATCATGCATAACGATTCAATCAAAGCATGTAATAAATCTCTATGAAAATGCAGAGAGCATTTGAGTAAGGAGAGGTCAAATTTCTGTGTATGAAAGAGAGAGAGCTTAGAGAAGAATGCTAGCTGTGAATCAGCTCAGCACCAAAACATGCATATATTCTCTTACTGACAAAACCGTTAGGGAGGAGAAATATTCCCTATTACAACACAAAATCTAGCCATTCAATCATAACCCTATAAGATAATGACAAGTGGCAAATGCTATTACATTCTCTGCTGTACACTTGGACTATGATCCAAGGCAGCCTTCCTAACTAGAATAGAACCTTCCTATTCTAATTCCATCACAGCAGCTACACCTATACACCAACAAATCATGCCAGAGTTTCCAATAAAGGCATTTGGCGGTGCCTTTTGGAAAATACCACAAGTTGGGATTGGCCCTGTTAAGTTGTTGTAAGAAAAGTCATAGCTATTTAGACTAAGCATGTTGAGATCTAAGTGCCAAGCTTGAAGGTATTGCTCCTGAGAGTGAATTGCTGCTGAGATCTAAGTGGTAACAAAAATCTAAGGCCTCAGGTGGTATTACCAAGGCATGCCTGAAAATTTAGACCAGTCAGTAGTTCCTAAGGCGTTTTCTCCAAGAAGCAAATACTGTACCTTTCGGAGATTGCTCAGCTGATGGGGAATTGTACCATGGAAACTGTTGTACAGACTTAGATACTCAAGCTCCGTTAACTCGCTTATCTCCGCGGGTATTTCTTGGGTGAAAAAGTTGTTGCCCAAGTCCAATATTGTGAGCCTGGAGGTTGCCAATGGCAGACGGTATAGACCCTTTAAAAGAGTTGCCATTGAGGTTGAAGTGGGTGAGATTGAGAAATTGGGTGAACTTGAACTGGGTTAGAGTTGCACTAACTCCCAAGTTGGAGAGGTCTATTTCGACAACTGCTTTGGTGTTGTGGTCACAGACAATGACAGTCCAGTTGCAGAGGTTGTTAAGGTTGTTGATGGACCATGAAATGAAATAAGTGGATGAAAAAGCAAAGTTGTTCTTCCAACTCAAAATATTGGGTGAATAACATGATATATCATGTGTAAAAATGAACCCAACATAAATATAAGCAACCTTTGATAATAAACCGAGGGATTTACCTCAGTGGTAAAGTACATTCCCCTGTCACCAGTTCGAATTCCAAGAAAAGTGCTCCCCCTCCCCAATTGCTGTAAATAAATAAAAAAAATTAAAAAATTTAATCTCGTTCGATAACGTTTTAAGGGGTTGTTTTCATTTTCAGAGAATAAAAATGAGGCAAAAACACGTTCGATAGCCCAAAAACAGAAAACACTGAGAATGTTTTCATAAAATAAAAACAAGTTCATGTGTACTTATAGAAAACAGAAGAAAAAAAAAATTGTTTTCATTCTCATGGGAAACGTTTTCATAAAAATAACTCATATATTATTATTTCAAATTGTACTACCAGACACATTTTTATTGTTTTTGTTTTCTGAATATGTTTTCTAATTAATTTACCAGACGCATTTTTATTTCCTGAGAATGCAAAATCGTTTTCTTGTTTTCATTCTCTGAAAATATTCCAAAAAAAACATTCTCCGAAAACGTTACCGAACGGGTTAATCTCTCAATCTAAAAAAAACGTTGAAATTTGCAAACAATTTTTAATTTATTGCCCACTCCGTGTCAATCTCAAAAATGAAACACAAATTTTTGAAGTCCCACCTTAAAAATCATAGAAAAACTCCTACTAGTTTCACACTTCTCTTCTATTTTTGTTTTGTAGGCCCCATTAGCCTGTTGATGGTCAACATACCAAATGGTTCGGGAAGGCAAGGCATGGTCTAAGCTGATAGCTTTTGTGCCACATAAAGCATTGTAGGTCGAGACCCCGGACACGTACGTATACAAGCCAAGGCTAAACTCATCACAAGCACCACTGTCTTTGCCAATTCATCGCTTGGAGGCTCCAGCCTTTGGTCCAACAAATTTTTCAAAAGAAATTCTGCATTGTCCTTCCTTGATTTTGATGATTCTGATAGCTGGGATTCTAGCATATCCCCTGGGTGCCTCCCCATCATAACTTCCAGTGCCACCACTCCAAAGCTATATACATCACACTTATCGGTTACCCTCATAGTGAATGCAAGCTCTGCACGTCAAGAAAAACAAACCAAGTTGCCTCAAAAGTTTATCAAATAATGCACAACATTAAATTGGTAAGTTACCAGGTGCCATGTAGCCAAATGAGCCAACAATATGGGTCCAGTTGGATGAATTGACACTAATCAGTCTTGCTGTTCCGAAATCTGAAAGTCGGGGTTCGAAATCTGAATCGAGCAAGACATTGTTGACAGTTACATCTCGGTGCACTATTGGTGGAGAGCAGTCATGGTGCAAGTAAGAGAGTGCATAAGCTAGTCCTTGCACAATTTTGAGCCTTGTAGCCCAACCAAGTTCAGTTACCCCTTCAATTCCATACAATGCTTTTCCCAGGCTGCCTCTCTCTAAATATTCATAGAGCAAGAAGACGCAGCCCTTCCTTGAACAGAACCCATATAGCCTTATGATGTTCCGGTGCCGGAGATTTGTCAACGTTCGGATTTCATTCTCGAAACTTTGGAGATTGATTGCTGGAATGTCATTAGAGTCCAACATGTTAAGCCTTTTAACTGCAACAACTTGGCTTGATGGTAACTCAGCCTTGTATACCTTTCCAAATCCTCCTTTTCCGATGCAATACTTGTCATGAAAATCCTCTATAGCCTTCACAACTTCTCCAAACGTAAATTTTACTTTTTCTTGCAGTATCATTGACTCAAAAGTCTCAAAGTTATGAGAAATTTTGATTTCCTCTATGAAGAGCTTGGGATTCTTACGCAACATAAGAATCATAGCAATTGTAATTGCAACAAATGATAAACCACAAACAGGTAAAAGTACACCAATTAGAAATTTTTTCTTTTTGGAAAGTCTGCTAGAGGGATTGCATTCAGTTGGTCCATGCAGATTTCCAAATATACCAGAGTTTCCAGCGAAGGCATTAGCTGGTGCATTTTCGAAATGGCACAAAATTGGGATTGGCACTGTCAAGTTGTTGTAAGAAAAGTCATAGCTATCTAGACTAAGAATTTTGAAAAATGCTGATGGAATATCCCCTGATAAATGGTTGTGTGAGACATTGAAAACCTTTAAGCTTGTGAGCTTTCCCAAGCTTGAAGGTATTGCGCCCGAGAGTGAATTGCTGCTGAGATCCAAGTGGTAAAAATTAGCTATGCCTGTTAATTTGTCAAATGTTCCAAGCTCAGGTGGTATTTCTCCAGTCAAATTGTTATTTGACAAATCAAGAACCTCAAGCCGAGTCAATTTGCCAATATCTTCAGGAATAGCACCACCGAAGTTGTTTTGTGCTAAATGAAGGTGTTTAAGCTCGGGAAGGTTTGATGGCAGTGGTCCTGGGAATTGGTTGTTGGTGAGATTGAGATATTCAAGCTTGCCTAAATTGGTAAATACCTGAGCTGCTATTTGCCCGGTAAAAAAATTTGTAGAAAAGTCGAGGAATGTCAAGTTCCGGCATTCATATATAAATTTTGGAAATTCTGAAGAGAAATGGTTTCTAGAAAGATCAAGGTAAGTCAACGAAGGCATGCCTGAAAATTCAGACCAGTCAGGAGTTTCTAAGTAGTTTGCTCCAAGAATAAAAAACTGTACCTTTTGGAGATTGCTCAGCTGAGAAGGAATTACACCAGTGAGATTGTTGTTGAAGAAACTCAAATACTGAAGCTCAGTCAACATGCCTATCTGCGCAGGTATTTCTTGATTGAATAAGTTGTTGCCCAAGTCCAAAGTTGTGAGCTTGGAGAGGTTGCCAACGGCGGATGGTATGGGACCTGTGAAATTGTTGCCATTGAGGTTGAATTGGGTGAGATTGAGAAATGGGGTGAAGTGGAAATGTGTTAGTGTTGCAGTGATGTTGAAGTTGGAGAGGTCAACTTGGGCAATTGCTTTGGTGTTGTGGTCACAGACAATGGCTGTCCAATTGCAAAGGTTGTTGATGTTTGTGAGGGACCAGAAATTGAGAGGAGGCGGTGAAGAAGCAAAGTCGTTCTTCCAGCTTATGAGAGCTTCTGCCTGTGTTCTTGGTGATGAGGCGGCGTTCAATGGAAGCAAGAAAAGCAAGGACATATGGAGGAGAAGAAAAAGAGGAGGCTTCTGAACTCCTTTCATGGTGCTCTCAATCGACTGTGTTTGATATTTGAGTTGCATTTCTTGTTTCATAATTGAGATATTATTATGACAATGAAAAGTTGTGTGGTTACAAATGTTTCCTCAACTTGACTGGCATGGTCTTAGTCCTCCCTTGGCCCCTATTTTCCGTTTGAAATGTCTGTTTGCATTTATTTCACACAAAAAATAAAAAAGGAAAATAGATGGTTCTATAGGCATGCTGTTAAAATTTTAGAAGGACGGACCCTTGGCCTACCACTAGCAATATCGATATTGTCCCCAACTTAATCACATGTTTAGTAGGTGTGGGATTTTATACAAAATGTCTCGATATTATTAGGAGTGGAACAATTTATTATATGAGACTTTTTATTTTGTTAAGTTTCCGATGTGGGACTCATGTATTCTTCAACGCATGTTTCTTGACAAAAGTGCATCACAGATGATTAGGCCTCCCAGATGTTTCGTTTACATGAACAATTAATTAATCAACTAGTTAATCAAATCTCCACAAAACTCATGGAAAGAAGAGAGGTAGCAAAGGGCATTACCTATAAAAACATTAGGGGTTTTTATTTTTATTTTTATTTTTATTTTTAAATTTCTCGGCTTCTGGGTGCCTAGGATTTGACGGTTTTTGGAGGAAGTCGTTGTAGAGACCCAAACAAATTTGGCGATTTGGAATCCATCCAAAGGTGAGATTTTGAGGATGACAGTTTTCCAAAGAAAGACTTCCCGCCAAATAGATCCGCTGGCTCCTGCATTTTTCTTATGATGTTGGGCTAGAGTGGGCTAGTTCAACACTCGTTATCTGGGCCTTCTGTAAGCCCAACCCAAATGTAAGCAAAAAAATCGTAGCTAGTGAGAACTTTTTTTTAATTTTGAATTCAAGCAATAGTCTAAACTATAAACCACAAATAGATGGAGTTTGCTCTCGCATAATATCAAAGTGTTACGAATTTCGAACTTGAAACCATTGAATTGCAAGTCAAAACCCTTTTTTCATGACTCGATGGTTGGCTAGCTAGTAGGAACTTAAAAAGTGCAGGGTTTGCAGGCTTTCCAACACTAATAACAACCCATCTTTTGTTTTGTTTTGGTTTTTTCGTTTCCCTCCTTACGGTCTTCATAATAAGTACTTGTTGTACCACCAGGAAACTTCGAATTGCTGCTGAAGCCATGTAAATTGAGAGTTTACTGTATTGAACTAACTTTTGACAACTTTTGAGTTGTTCTTGATTTGGAAAAGCGGCACAGCTACACAGCTTACTTTCATATCTTG
The DNA here is from genome assembly GCF_902201215.1 of Prunus dulcis. Taxonomy (NCBI): domain Eukaryota; kingdom Viridiplantae; phylum Streptophyta; class Magnoliopsida; order Rosales; family Rosaceae; genus Prunus; species Prunus dulcis. The sequence continues at coordinate 17,618,817 of NC_047657.1, read as the reverse complement.
ATTTGAACCCACAGCTTTTGAGGTGAAACACTCATTGTTCGTTGGGACTCAAGTTCAAAGAACTTTGGGCACTTGGAAATGGTTTTAATGCAATGTGTTTTATTAAATTTGTAAGATCATATAGTATTTTATCTACCGACCATAACATCTTCTACTTATGAATTCAATTCAGGCACTAATTGGTGATATTGGGATTTTGATTAGGAATTTGTGTGTGTGTGTGTGTTTACAGTCATATAGTAATAGTTATATGGTGGTTAGGGGTGGAGCCACAGCAAGGCCTATGCCGTGGCCTGGCCCCCATTTAATTTTCAATCTCTTGTAATATATTATAAATTATATGATATAGCAATATAATTACTGCAATTAGAGTAGTGTTGGCCCTCTCAGTTGAAGAGAAAAATCTATGTGGAAGTGATTTTGAAATTTTGGCCCTCCATGCTAAGATTTTTAGCTCCGTCACTGATGGCTAACTCACATGTTAAAATAAGAATTCTAGCTCCGTCACTCAATTGCTTCATACACTTTAGCTACTTAATGTTTGTTTAACTTGATAAGCCAGATAATGAGTAATAGTAATTCCACTTAACTGGCTGCTCTGCCTTTTACGCTTTAAAATATGTAAGACAAAGCTTCTTTTATGCTAATAATTTTTTGGACGGTTACCACTTTATAGACACCGAGTCCAAATTACTAAGCGAGTTTTCACATGTGAAATCCAGTCCCAAATGGAACTCGTGCTTCTTCTCTATATAAGCCGAAATTGTGCGCGTGAAACAAATTAGGGGAGAGTCCAAGTGAGATGTGTAACTCGTGCTTCTTCTCTATATAAGGAAGCATGCATGCATCTAAGAAATGAACCATCCACGACAACAATTCCCAAACTTTGTCACAAGTTGACAAACTCAAATCAGATCCAACACTAAAACAAATGCAAGTCCAAACCATGCCAATGATTCAGAAACCTCTTTCCCTCCTCTTTCACATTTTCCTGTTTTCCTCATTGCCACTGATCACAGCCGCATCATCATCTCCAACACCAAGAGCACAGGCAGAGGCCCTGATCAAATGGAAGAGAAGCTTTTCTTCTTCTTCTTCTTCTCCACCACTTTCACTTCTCCATTCATGGTCCCTCACTAACATCAACAACCTTTGCAACTGGACTGGCGTTGCGTGCGGACATCACACCACCAAAACCAGAACAGTCTCCAAAATAGACCTCTCCAACATGAACATCATTGGAAAATTAACCCGATTCGACTTCATCCGGTTTCCCAATCTCACTCACTTCAACCTCTTCAGCAACAATTTCAGTGGACAAATTCCATCTGCCATTGGCAACCTCAGCAGCCTCACATTCTTGGACTTGGGCAACAACGTTTTTGATCAAGAAATACCATCTGAGATAGGCAGGTTAGCAGAGCTGCAGTACTTGAGTTTCCACAACAACAGTCTCTATGGTGCCATCCCTTATCAACTAAGCCATCTCCAAAAGGTATGGTACTTGGACCTTGCATCAAACATTGTTGAGTCTCCTGATTGGTCCAAGTTTTCAGGCATGCCTTCATTGACCTACCTTGATATTCATGATAATATTCATCTAAATTCAGATTTCCCAGATTTCATATCCCATTGTTGGAACTTGACATTCCTTGACTTGTCTCAGACTAATATGAGTGGCCAAATACCAGAAGCGGTATGTAACAATCTGGCCAAACTTGAATATCTCAATCTCACTAACAACCTGTTTCAAGGACCGTTTCCAAAAAACATTTCCAAACTTTCCAAGCTCAAACACCTTCATGCACAATTGAACAAGTTCAGTGGCCCAATACCTGAAGATATCGGTTCAATATCTGGTCTTCAGTGCATCGACCTGCTTCAAAATTCCCTTGAAGGGAAAATTCCATCTTCTATAGGCCGACTCAGAGAGCTGCGGTACCTTGATCTTCGAAACAATTCCTTAAACTCTTCAATCCCTTATGAACTTGGTTTTTGTACCAACCTCACCTACTTGGCCCTGGCTTCCAATAAACTCAATGGGGAATTGCCTCTGTCCTTGTCCAATCTGAACAACATCAATAAATTGGGTTTATCTGAAAATCATCTTACAGGTCCCATCCTGCCTTCCCTTATCTCCAATTGGACTGAAGTGGAATCTTTGCAACTTCAAAACAATAAGTTCAGTGGGAATATTCCAGCAGAAATTGGCCTGTTGACGAAGCTCAACTACCTTTTTCTCTACAACAATAGCTTCTCTGGATCAATTCCCTCAGAGATTGGTAACTTGAAAGATTTGACAGGATTGGCTCTTTCACAAAACCAGCTCTCAGGGCCAATTCCCATGACACTGTGGAACCTCACAAATATTAAGACAGTCAACCTTCACTTCAACAATCTCACTGGCATGATTCCACCAGAGATTGAAAATATGGTGTCACTGGAGGAATTTGATGCAGACACTAACCACCTGTATGGAGAGTTGCCAGGCACCATTTCTCGGCTTACTAAATTAAAGTCATTCTCTGTTTTCGCCAATAATTTTTCGGGAAGCATTCCAAGGGATTTTGGCAGGTACAGTCCTAATTTGAGCATTCTGCGCCTTTCGGACAACAGCTTTACAGGAGAGCTGCCACCAGAATTGTGTAGCGTTTTTGCTCTGGAAGAATTGTCTGTAGCTGGTAACAACTTCTCTGGGTCATTGCCAAAGTGCTTGAGAAATTGTTCAAAACTACAAACAGTTGCTGTTGGTCACAACCAATTCACGGGAAGCATTACAAATTCATTTGGTATTCATCCTAATCTTACCTCTGTTTCTCTCAGTAATAATCAATTTGTTGGTGAAATCTCACCGGAATTGGGAGAATGTGAAAGTCTTAATCGCTTATTGATGGATAGAAATAAAATTTCTGGTCAAATCCCACCTGAGCTTGGGAAGTTGAGCAAATTGGCAGTACTAATCCTGGACTCTAATGACTTGACTGGATATATTCCGGCTCAGTTGGGAAACTTAGGCCTACTGTACAAGCTCAATCTGAGCAAGAATCATTTGACAGGAGACATCCCCAAGAGTCTAAGCGATTTGACTAAGCTCGAGTTGCTTGATTTATCCGAAAACGATTTGATAGGACACATCCCCATAGAGCTTGGTAAGTTTGAGAGGTTGTCAACTTTAAACCTGAGCCACAACAATTTATTTGGTCAAATACCACCAGAGCTTGGTAATTTGCCCTTGCAGTACTTGTTGGACCTCAGCAGCAATTTACTCTCAGAACCGCTTCCTGCAGACCTGGCTAAGCTTATACGGCTGGAGATTCTTAATGTCTCACATAACCATCTCTCAGGGAGCATCCCAGAAACATTTTCCAGAATGGTTAGTCTAGATGACATTGATTTCTCTTACAATAACTTAACTGGTCCAATCCCCACTGGTGCCATGTTTCGGAAAGTGCCTGTAAATGCCTTTCTTGGAAATGATGGTTTATGTGGAGATACCGAGGGTCTAACTCCATGCAACTCAAATCCCGGAAAGTCCAACAAGATTAGCAAGGTTCTACTTGCTCTCCTGGTTTCCAGTTGTGTTATATTAGTGGTTGCAACTACAAGTACTGCTGCAGTGCTAAAGTTCAGCCGGAAATCGAAGCTTAAAGAAACCAAAAGTCCTAGGATGTCTGAGAGTTTTGATTTAGGGATATGGGGAAGATATGGAAAATTCACATTTGGTGCAATTGTGAATGCGACGGAGAACTTTGATGAGAAGTACCTCATTGGAAAAGGAGGATTTGGGAGTGTCTACAAGGCTACGTTGGACAGGGGAAAAGTGGTTGCAGTTAAGAAGCTGAACATTTCAGACTCTAGTGACATTCCAGAAATAAATCGCCAAAGTTTTGAGAATGAGATACGAACCTTGACAGAAGTGAGGCACAGAAACATAATAAATCTCTATGGGTTCTGTTCATGGAGGGACTGCTTGTACTTGGTGTATGAATATGCAGAGAGAGGTAGCTTGAGAAAAGTATTGTATGGGACAGAGGAAAGGGAAGCAGAACTTGGATGGAGCACAAGGGTGAAAATTGTGCAAGGGCTAGCTCATGCAGTTGCTTACTTGCACAATGATTGCTCTCCTCCAATTGTTCACAGGGACATAACTTTGAACAACATATTACTTGAGAAGGGTTTCGTGCCACGGTTATCGGATTTTGGAACTGCAAGGTTCTTGAGCACAGATTCATCCAATTGGACTTCTGTAGCAGGATCTTACGGCTACATGGCTCCAGGTAAAATCCAATAAACTAATATTCAATTTATACATGACTTATATTGACACATTGTTTATGATAGAAAAATGTTTGTTGATTTTGTTGTTTTGATGTGCATGTAGAGCTGGCTTTCACAATGCGTGTGACGGATAAGTGCGATGTGCATAGCTTTGGAGTGGTGGCATTAGAAATAATGATGGGAAGGCATCCGGGGGAGCTTTTAACTTCTCTATCAGTCTCATTGCCAGAAAATGCAGAATTGCTTTTGAAGGATTTGTTAGACCAACGGCTAAGGCCTCCTCCCAGTCAGTCAGCAGCGGCAGTTGCTTCCGTGGTAACCATGGCTTTGGCCTGTACGCGCACTAATGCAGAGTCAAGACCGACCATGGATTTTGTGGCAAAAGAACTATCATCAGCCAGGACCCAGGCTAACCTCTCTGTACCATTTGGCATGATCACCATCAACAAGTTGGCAAATTTTCAAAACCAGAAGAACTTTTAAACAGAAGAGGTCCACACATATATGAATACTAATCGTTTATGTACTGATGCAATGTTAAGGGTTGTAGCTCTATCCTGTCAACGTGAACGGTTGTAAACGTTGATTTATAACAATTATTTATGTGTATGTGACGACTCGTGTTACTAATATTCACGAATCAATTACTCATGTAATCCAATCAGATTCTGTTAAAACTTCTATGTTGTACATTTGATTAAGTTTTCAGCTACCAACAAAAGTAACACTTCCGACCTACTAACAACCAAAGTGTTGTCCAGAAAGAAAAGAACCAAAAACTAGTTAGCAACCACCAAACTGTTGGGGCCTAAAAAGAAACTGGCCCCTTAAAGTGCATGAAAGAATGTTAAAAATTTCCAACAAGGTGATAGATTGCTGAAAAAAGTGTAGGGTAGGGTCCAATATCTGTCTGTGTATACAAATGTGAAATTGAAAGTGAAGTTTGAAGACGAGCAGATTCTCTATTTATGTATTGTTCTATGAGACTCAAAAGGAATTCATCTTCATGATCACCATCTTTCAAAATTAGCCTTAACCTACTATAAACAGAAAAAAGAAGCAGAAAAATATTACAGTTTCGATTAAAATTTCGACTAGTTGCCCTGCAAAATAAGAAAAATGTTGAAATTTCGACGTTGAAATCACCGTGAGAAATACCAAAGAAATACAGGGACCACTGCAAGTATGTATCAAAACCACACCAGTGAAGTCTTTTGCTATGCTAGGGAAGGTACAATTACAATATTTCTTAACTAAAGTAAGTCCTTTTAAAATTGGAATAATTAAAACTTAAAAAGGCAGATATTGCGATGTTCAACTTTGGAATAATAAAGCTGATCACAACTTTGAAAAGTACCTGGAGACTTGACTTGTCATTGTCCCACTCACAAGATTTTTTTTCTCCTGTCTTGTCATCCTATTCTCACTAGGAGGACTAAGCAGCAACAGCAGGCAAACTTCTTCAATCTTCATTTTCAATTTCGCATTTCTCTCCAGAGACTGATACTCACGTGATTAGCACGTGAGGAGAGAGATAGAGGGAGCAGGCAAGTGTTTTTTGGCATAGCCTGGTACCACGACTATGTTGGTGAAAGTTCTAATACTACTTGTTGCCTTTTAAGGGGCTGGTTCCCTTCTTGGAACCTACGTGGTATTTTCCTTGGTAGTTGGGAAGTTCACGTTTCGGTTGGTATAGTTGGAAATTAATCCAATACATAACGTAGAATTTTTAAAATAATTTTGTTGTATCTTAGATGTTCGTCATAGTTCGTTCATACGTCGATCTATAATTCTTATACAGTAATTGTTTATAATTTTTGAATTTGCACGTGTACGATTGTTGTTAACATTTCTTTTTACTCGTGTGTTATATTTATTTTATTAATAGTGTACAAATAAATCTAGATGGTCTTCCTTTAGTTGTCAAAAAAGAGAAAGTAGATATCCAAAAAGACCAAGAAATTGAAGCACCTAGTTTGAATCTAGATGGTATGACTTATCAGATTGTTAATCTGTCTTCTCTTTATTTTTTTATTTTTTTTTAAGTACTTTAATTTTCTATGCCAAATGTTTGGTGAAAAAATTCCACTTAAAAGGGTGCTCCGCATTCCACGCTCCAAAATATATACGTGCCCAAATTTTTAACCTCAACTAATCATCCATTTGGCTGAATAATCATTTTTGCAATTAAAATATATAAGTGCCGTAATTCCTAACCTCAAATAATTATCCATTTGGACTGAATAATCATTTTCCGTTAAAATATTTTAATGCAGTAATGTAAGCGGCTCCTCTACTTTCTAATCGATCATACACCCATTTCATTTTATTTTCATGATTCTGTATCGATGGGTACAGATAAAATTGTTTTCTATACACTACATTTTTTGCATTTTTTTCTTTTGTTTTTGGTTAAGATTTTATATGCGGGAGCAAATTTCCTCACGAGAATATTCGGTTCGAAAGATTTCCATTTCTTCTTCGCCGCCTCTTTCTCCCTGCAAAATAGAACAAATAAGAGGACCACACCCAGGGGGTGTTGGCCAAAAGCCCTCCGATGCCTAAGTCAGTTCAATCGATCCGTAGAGAAACGATAGCTAAAATAGGATATGGGATGTGTTTATAATATAAATTGGGCGGCCGGAGCCTTATGTAAAAGAAAGAGAGAGAGAGAGAGAGAAAAGAGGTGGCTAGGGTTTGAGAGGAATTTTCCGCAGAGTTTTAGTAGTAATTCTCACGTACCTTAATCTTTGTGTGTGGCCATCCTTTTATAGTGGTCTCGGAGGCTAGGGTTTCAGAGGAATAATTCCGTAGATGGAAGGGAATTATTCCTCCCCTTTTTGGGATTGATTTGATTAATTAGGGATTTGATTTATTAGGGTAAATCAAATCCCTAATTGTGGTAGGCATCAAATCAAATCCCGATTCAAGTAGGTAACTCCTCATTTAATTGGGGATCGTGGTATTTAACCAAATCAAATCTCAACCTAATTAGGTAACGTTCAATTTAATTGGGAATTTAATTGGATAATTTTCAATTAAATTGAGTAACTCCCAATTAGGTTGATCAATTCCCAATTTGGTCAAATAATCCCCAAATGGTAGGAATTATTTGACCTAGGGTTTGATTTAATTAGGTTCCCACAATATATATTTTGTATGGTGTGCAAATATACTCCATGGTAAAGCTAATTGAAAAAAGCAAACATGAGTTTAGTCAAGTTCACTATAGCGAATGTGCTTCACACTCTGCACCTGAGTTTGAATCATCTTCCCTGTAATTTAGATTAGATTAAACTATAACATTTTTTGTATTTAAAAAAAAAAATGGTGGACCACTAGTTTGGTTGGTTTGGGTATTTAGCATTATTTACAACAATCTTCATCAAAACTGCAATATATTTTAATTTTAGCATTAGCTATATGTCTCTTTGAATGTGTACACGTTTTAAAGAATACATATACTGCGAATGTCTTTTAACCTTTTTCATAAAAGTCTCTTTCTTAAAACATTCACTCCAACTTGCACACTCAGGAGAATCAAATCCATCCAATGCATATGCATACAAAACCATGAGCATGACCTTTTAAGTTGACCTATCTTTTTTCCTGTCATTTTAATATGAAGTTAATGGACAAGTGGACCCACTATACCTCTATAAATCTCGGATAAAATTCATACATAACATTAACGCGTCAAACCACCATGGAAGGAGTTTTCTCTAGTCAGAAGCCTACTTATCTTATTCTTCTCCTTCATATTTTCCTGCTTGCTTTGCTTCCATTCAAGGCCATTTCATCACCAAAAACACAGGCAGAAGCTTTGGTAAGTTGGAAGAACACCTTTGCTTCTGCACCACCTTCTCTCAGTTCATGGTCCCTCACTAACCTCAACAATCTTTGCAACTGGACTGCCATTGTTTGTGACCACAGCAGCAAAGAAGTTTCCCAAATTGACCTCTCCAACTTCAACATCTCTGCAACACTAACCCATTTCAACTTCACCCCATTTCTCAATCTCACCCAATTCAACCTCAATTTCAACAATTTCACAGGGCCTGTGCCATCTGCCATTGGCAAACTCTCCAAGCTCACAACTTTGGACTTGGGCAACAACTTATTCATTCAAGAAATACCTGTGCAGATAGGCATGTTGACTGAGCTTCAGTATTTGAGTTTCTTCAACAACAATCTCACTGGTGTAATTCCCTATCAGCTTAGCAATCTCCAAAAGGTACAGTTTTTGATTCTTGGAGAAAACTACTTAGAAACTCCTGACTGGTCTAAATTTTCAGGCATGCCTTCTTTGACATACCTTGATTTTTATCTAAACAGTCTTGATTCAGAATTCCCAGAATTTATATCTAAATGTTTGAACTTGACATTCCTGGACTTGTCTCAAAATGCTTTCACTGGTCAAATACCAGAAGTGGTATTTACTAATCTGGGCAAGCTTGAGTTTCTCAATCTCACCAATAACCAATTCCAAGGACCATTGCCAACAAGCTTTCCTAAGCTTAAACACCTTAATTTAGCACTGAACCACTTCGGTGGTCCAATTCCTGAAGATATTGGTTTTATATCTGGCCTTGAAAGAATTGACCTGCTTACCACTTCCCTTGAAGGGCCAATTCCATCCTCTATAGGCCAACTCAGGGAGCTCAAATACCTTGATCTTCGAAACAATTCTTTGAACTCTTCAATCCCTTATGAGCTTGGTCTTTGTACCAACCTCACCTACTTGGCCCTGGCTTCCAATTTCCTCAGTGGGGAACTGCCTCTGTCCTTGTCCAAGCTTACCAAAATTCGTGAATTGGGTTTATCTGGGAATACATTTACTGGTCCACTATTGCCTTCTCTGGTTTCCAATTGGACTGAAATGGTCTCTTTACAACTTCAAAACAACAGCTTCAGTGGGAATATTCCAGCAGAAATTGGGCTTTTGACAAAACTCAATGTCCTTTATCTGTTCCAAAACAAGTTCACTGCCTCGATTCCCTCACAGATTGGAAACTTGAAAGATTTGACAGATTTGGATCTTTCTGGAAACCAACTATCAGGGCCAATTCCTATAACACTGTGGAGTCTCACAAATCTTCATAGCCTACAGCTTTTCTACAACAATCTCACTGGGACAATCCCGCCAGAGATTGGAAACATGATGTCATTGGCTACCTTCGATGTCAACACAAACCAACTTCATGGGGAGTTGCCAAAGAACATTTCTCTTCTAAGTAGCCTTGAGAATTTTTCTGTGTTCACTAATGAATTATCAGGAGACATTCCGAGCGATTTTGGGAAGTACAGTCCTAATTTGGTGTATGTTAGCTTTTCCAACAATAGTTTCTCTGGAGAATTGCCACAAGAATTGTGCAGTGGGTTCGCTTTGCAAGTTCTCACAGTCAATGGTAACAACTTCACAGGGTCATTGCCTGCGTGCTTGAGAAATTGTTCAGGATTAATTAGAGTCCGGTTTGATGGTAACCAATTCACTGGAAACATTACAAATGCGTTTGGTGTTCATCCCAGTCTTGAGTTCATTGCTCTTAGTGACAACCAGTTTGTTGGTACTCTCTCACCACAGTGGGCAGAATGCAAAAATATCACTGCTATGAACGTGGCTAGAAATAGAATCTCTGGTCAAATCCCACCTGAGCTTGGGCAGATGACACAATTGCAATCTCTAAGATTAGAAGCTAATGATTTCATTGGGCAAATTCCGGATGAACTGGGAAATCTAAGCTTGCTCTTCTCGCTCAACCTGAGCGGCAACCACTTGGCAGGATCAATCCCCAAGAGTGTAGGCAAATTGACCAAGCTCCAACTTCTTGATTTGTCTGATAACAATTTTACAGGGGCAATACCAATTGAGTCTGGCACGTTTGACAGTTTAACAAGCTTGAACTTGAGCCATAACAAGTTATCAGGTAATATCCCTGCAGAGGTTGGAAACTTAGAGTTGCGGTACTTATTGGATCTTAGCGGCAATTTTCTCACTGGAGAAATACCTTCAAACTTGGCCAAGCTCACTCAATTGGAGGTTCTCAATGTCTCAAACAACCATCTCTCAGGGTCCATCCCATCAGCATTTTCCAACATGCTTAGTCTAAACAGCTTTGATTTTTCTTATAACAACTTGACAGGTCCAGTGCCAACTGGTGGGATTTTCCAAAAGGCACCTGCAAATGCCTTTGTTGGAAACTCTGGCTTGTGTGGAGCTTCAGAGGGACTAAGTGCATGCAGTTCTTCAGGCAAAAAGTCCAACAAGAACAACAACAAAATTCTAATTGGTGTTTTTGTTCCTGTTTGTGGTTTATTAGTGATTGCTACTGTTATTGCTCTTATTCTTATATTCCAAAAGAAACCCAAGTTGCTTGATGAGGAAGCCAGAAGTTCTAAGTCTGAGAGCTTTGAGTCTAGTATATGGGAAAGAGAAGTGAAATTTACGTTTGGAGAAATTGTGAAGGCCACAGAGGACTTTGATGAGAAGTACTGCATTGGAAAAGGAGGATTTGGAAGGGTGTACAAGGCAGAGTTGCTATCAGGCCAAATTGTTGCAGTTAAGAGGCTTAACATATCCGACTCTAGTGACATTCCAGCAATAAATCGCCAGAGTTTTGAGAATGAAATAAAAACTTTGACGCATGTCAGGCACCGCAACATCATTAGGTTATTTGGGTTCTGTTCAAGAAGGGGTTCCATGTTCTTGGTTTATGAGTATTTAGAGAGAGGCAGCCTAGGAAAAGCATTGTATGGTGTGGAAGGAGATGATGAACTTGGATGGGGTACAAGGGTCAAAATTGTGCAAGGACTAGCTCATGCACTTTCTTACTTGCACAATGATTGTTCTCCACCAGTTGTGCACCGGGATGTTTCTGTCAACAATGTGTTGCTTGAGTGTGATTTTGAGCCACGCCTCGCGGATTTTGGAACAGCAAAACTGTTGAGCTCGGATTCAACTAACTGGACCAATGTTGCTGGTTCTTATGGCTACATGGCACCAGGTAATCTTACTGTGTAGTTTGTTCATTTTTAATGCATTTTCGATCTTGAGAAGTATTGTAAATGCTAATGTTTTTGACTAAATACTTGGCGAAGGTGACTAATTTTGTTTTTCTTGATGTGCAGAGCTTGCATTCACCATGCGTGTCACAGATAAGAGTGATGTGTATAGCTTTGGAGTGGTGGCATTAGAAATCATGATGGGAAGGCACCCAGGGGAAATGCTTGAGTCCTTATTAGAGTCATCAAAATCACTGAAGGACAATACAGAATTGCTTTTAAAAGATGTGTTAGACCAAAGGCTGGAGCCTCCAACCGGTGAACTGGCAGAGGCAGTGGTGTTTGTGGTGACCATAGCCTTGGCCTGCACTCGTGCCCAACCGGAGTCACGACCCACAATGCGTTATGTGGCACAAGAACTATCAGCTCGGACCCAGCCTTACCTCTCTGAACCATTTGGTGCGTTAACCATCAACAAACTAACCGGCCATCAAAAATAGAATAAGAGATTGAAACTAGTGGTAGTGTGTATGCCAACCAAGTCTTAGTTCAAAATGTAAACATATAACTAGCTCTTTCTTGGTGTGTTTGTATTGTGTGTACATGCATTGAGCCTAGTAACAATGTTGGTTCTTGATGCCCCAGATGCATACTCGTTAAGAAAATAATATTTTGGTTTAACCCCAAAGTTTTGAATCTTTTGACACTTGTACTATTTAGTAGTGTATATAATGTAGTTTCATTTACAATCGACAATTGTCAACTTTTCCATACTTCATCTGCTAAACCTTTACATGCTTTAAATTCACCAAATTGTCTGCAAAACCGCGTTTTTCGAAACGGGTAAGACTGCTTTTTTGTTCTTTTCTGGTGGGGGTTCAGACTTAGCTTTCAACGGCTTTCTCACAGCTCACATCATCAATGGCTTTTGATGCTTATTAAATACTTTCCAGCCAGACGAAGGTTCTGTCTGTGTTGTTGACTTTATAGCTATGTTTTAAAATACCAGCCCATAGACACTGAAAAAGGGCCAGACTTGCAAACCAGGTATTAGGTTGGGGTTCTCGTGGCATCTTAGTTGTTTGTGTGAAAGAAAATTCCCTTCTTCTTTAGTTTAGATTATCACTTGTACTAAAAATATATACATATAACAGCCCATAGTCTCAATAAGAAAAAAATTCGAGGATAAAAATAATAAGAAACACATAATTTGTATTGTAATTAAGTTTTATACATGTAGCAGCGGGTCCCTGGTCACACAAATAAGTGTCAAAAATCTCTGTTAAGAATATATCATATACGTATAGTGTCTACACAAATGACCTTTGGAAACCAAGAACATTTGAAGACAAACAAGCAAAAGTTGCATAACTACGAAGACAATCAATGAAGAGAAAGTTGAAAACCCCAACAGCATAGCATGGCTAGCATTCCACACCACATTGTTTAAGAATTGGTCCAGTTTGCTTGGGCAAGAAGGGATCAATTCTCACCCAAATCAATGAGAAGATGGAAGCAAGAAGAACTGACCAAAGGATCACAATGGTAGGAGTTCTGTTTTGCCTTCCCATCAAACCTTTGAGGAAGGGGTAGAGATGAACAATGACCCAGAAGGAGAAAAATAGCTTTCCGAACAAAGGACCCCACGAGCCGTAGCCATTGTTAATGGCGTCAGAAATTCCAGCTACTACTCCTACCATGTTCAAGATGATCAGGGTGGTTGGTGGTATGAGAAGAGTTGTCCATTTGAAGAGGTAGAGTTCACCAAACTCTGCATCCTCTGCTGCTTTTGATGTTACAGTAAAGTTGGTGTCAACTCCAAACAGGACTTTGAGGAGGCCTTGAAAGACAGCAAAAAAATGTGCAGACACTCCACCAATCACCCAAAATTGCTCGTTACGCCACCAGTCCTCGATGCTAACATTGCTCCATCTGAGCTCTAGGATGCCAGTGGCAATGATGGAGAGGAAAAGAGCCATGAACCATATGCTAGCAAAGTTATTAAGCTGCAAATAATGAAATTCTGATTCATGAATTGGCCAATTTCCTTTGATCTTCAAACAAAGTAGTCTCTAAAAGTAAGAGTACTTACAGTGGGGATGATGAACTTTCCGGTCAAAAGACAGACTGCTGGAACAGTGCAATATGCAATTAAGGGGATGGAAGTGAAAGGGTAGACTATGGTGTTGATGTAAGCAAGCCTCTCCAGCCATTTCAATTTTCCTCCATAGGCATACCATAAGGGGCAGTGACGACTAAGAAAGATTTCAACAGAGCCAAGAGCCCATCTCAGAACTTGGTGCAACCGATCTGATAGATTAATAGGAGCAGATCCCTTGAAAGCTGGTCTCTTTGGCATGCAGTAAACTGACTTCCATCCTCTACAGTGCATTTTGAAGCCGGTCAAAATATCTTCTGTAACTGAACCATAAATCCACCCAATCTGCAATGAAAAACCAACCAAATCTTGAGTTATTATAGTTTTTGTATCAAATCCTGACGTAAAAAGAATAGAATACTAGAAATGCATAACTAGTTAAGTAGTTCATCATAAATGCTACTCACCTCTTTTCCCCATTCAGTTTTTTCTTCATAGCCACAACTTATGACATGAATGGCCTCCTTAACGAGTGTTTGGCTATTATTCCCTTCAGGAAGCCCACCATTTTCCATAAGAGTGGAAGCAATAAAAACAGGAGATTGTCCAAAACGTTTCTCAAAATTTTTCTGTGACATAAGTGATGATTTCTCCAACTCATCATAGCCTTCAAACCCTTCTTCAATCTCTTCAAGATCAAACATGGGGGCACTCCCTTTCCTTACGTAGTTTTTCCCCATCATTTTCTTCTTCTTGGTGTAAATTCCCCCAAGAAGACTTCTTATCCCATGCTTCTTAGACTTAGACTTAGACTTCTTTGAACCGCGACAACAGCCACAGAAGCACCATGAAGGCCAGCAGTCACATGTCATCTTAGGTCGCTTTTCAGACACTGGAGGATCATAGCCATACAATGCTTGTCTATTGAAGACACATCCAGTACCAACATACACTGGTCCTTGGATCCCATCTAGGCCTCTCATGTTGATCTATAACCAAAAACAAAGTCAAGGCATTGAGCTAAACTTTTACAGGCAGAGAATTCTGTATTGTAAGAGAATGTGTTAAAATTAAAGCTCTAGTGGCACTTACATCGAAGAACACAACATTTCGATTAGCATATCTATCATGCCGATCAATTCCATCAAACCTTTGAGGAAATTGAACATAGCATAGCTTCTTCCCGAGTTGGGGATCCATTAGGAAGCACATAGCTTCTCTTACAGCCTTGCTGTTGTTGATGTAGTGGTCACAATCAAGATTCAACATGAAAGGTGCATTAGTAAGCACTGCAGAAACTCGAACCTGTTGATCACATACAACATTTACGGTATAAACATTACTGTATGAACCAATCTTGCCTCAACCTAAATACACACATTTAATCAACATTAGCTCACCAAAGCATTCATGGCACCAGCTTTCTTGTGATGTTGATAGCCGGGACGTTTCTCACGTGAAACATACACAAGACGAGGCAGTTCCTTACCATCCACATCTAGTGCTCCCTCACTTCCCAGATAAACCTGCAAAGCAAGTAAAATGTCCACAGGTCATGTCAACAGTGCATTTCCTTTACTTTTGCTCTCTCTCTTTGAGAAACTAATAAATCCTAAAAATCAACAAGAGCTACATTGGATGACATACGGATTTAATGGGAAGAAAACAGAATATCAAACCTGGATCATTCCCGGATGATCACGAGTGTTGTTCCCAGGCCATGGAGTACCATCCTGCATTACCCAACCCTCTTCTGGTTTCTTCTGAGCCTTTGACACCAATGCATTAATCCTCACTTTGAATTCTTCGTACTCTCTCTGCAGTACCACACAAATAAACCTTTAGACCTCATTTCTTTGTCGTCAAAGTGTTGCAACAAAATAACTAAAGAACAAAAATTAATATATGTTTCTCCTGTATCTTTTAGCTTACCTTCATGGCTCTACGCTCCTTCACAAAGTTTGGGTGCACCTTGTCCTTCAAGTAATCAATCTTCTGAGAGAAATAGAACTCAGGGGCCCTAGGCTCAATGTTATGCTTTTTGCAAAATGGCACCCATCTTCTTGCGAATTCAGCAGTCTCTGATAGGGAATCAAAAAGGAGCATTGAAGCACCATCATCCGATACATAACAGCAGATCTTGTCAACAGGGTAGTCAACAGATAAGATCGATAGAACTGTGTTTGCAGTAATGATTGGAGGCTCCTTGAGAGGGTCCACTGTACTCACATACACATCAACTGATGATAATGTGTTAGGCTCACCCTCACGCTCAAATCTTATGGTCAGGCGGTCTAGGTAAGTCTCACGGTTGATGGGGTTCCACTTGGGGAACTGATCAAGTATCCAAGAAAATGCAAACCATATCTCACAAATTACAGATATGATCCACAAAGGATAAGCATCATATGCCGGAGTTAAAATTCGAAAACGGAAGAAGAAGGCCAGAATAACAAGCCGGCAGACAATGACTATGCGGTAAGGGCTGATTTTGCTTGATGAGACGGGTACTTTTCGCCACAGTGGTTGCCGGGCTTCAGCCAAACTACGAAAAGTCCAGATTCGAACAAATGAGACACTGCTACATCAGTTGAGAAGCATAATTTGGTACACAGATTTTGTACAAAACCAACTTACAGGAAGTCATCTTCGTAGCCTTGGTCATCATTTCTGTCGTCTTTGTTCACCAAACCTTTCTTTTCTTGCCTTACTTTCCATTTCTCCACTCTGTCTTTCCACTCTGCATTGCTCAAAACTTCTTTCTCACCTTCAAAATCCTTACCAGCAACTACAGAAACCAAAAATGGCATAAATTAATACATCCAATTCCCAATTTAAAAAAAAAACAAATATATAAGTTGAATTGAATATTATCCTTACCACTTCCTCCAACAGAGAAAGGTTGATCGTTGTGATGCCACTGCTGTTGAGTGTGTTCTCCATTTTCCTGTAAAACTCAACAATTTTTAATCACTTGGGTGCCTTAAGATCACTTCCTACTCCTCATAACAACTTATTATCTTATCAAACTTGATGAAATTACCGAATGATTAACGAAGTTATTTTTTTCTGTAGACTCATCATGGTGATCAATCTTGATCTGAAACTCATCATCAAAATCATCTGCATCAAAGTCTTCCTCATCTCCAGCAACTCTAGGACAACCTGCACATTATAAACGGTACGCGTTACATAATTTAAGGCCTAGGCCAGATATAACGACATATGCATATACAATATTAATTTATGAGAGAGAGAATTAATTAAAATGTTACCTTTTTGACGCTTATAACGAGTGTTGCACTGAGGGCAGCTCTGGTTGCCTTCACTCCTTTCATAGTCATAACAAGGCCGACAAACTGGGAAGCCGCAAACATGACATGCCACAAACAACTCCCCATCTTCTTTGTATCCAATTTCATCCCCACAAACCCTGCACACTTTCGATGAAGACACCGACTGCCTTGTCGGAGGCCGGTTCTGCATACCATTTGTCACATGGAGAAGGTTGTGAGTTCAGATCTCATGGACAAAGATTGTGTACTAAAAAAGAGATTAAGCTATACATTTTATGCATACCTCTTCAGTGCCATTCACAACATGGAGTTCATCTCGGGCGTGAGAACCAGTAAACAAGCCGGCCATGGTGTTTGAAGCCATGGCATGCAAACCAAAACGAGATTGTTGAACTTGAAAAGATGGTGAGAGGGGAGAGAAGGGAAGGAGGGTATTATAATGAAATGTTGGGGTGTAAAGAGAGACTATGATAATCAGGTGGAAGTGTGAGAGTCAGTTGTGCACCTACTGTGAGTTGGGAGGTCGCATGTTTGAGTCTAAGAAACGTTACTGAGCGATAGGTGAGAGGGAGAGAGGGTTTGCTTGCCTGGTATGGCAAATGCTCCATGGCTCGCTTCAACTCAAAGGTGTCTATGAGGCTGACGCCAAACTTTATTATTATTATTATTTTTATAAATAAACAAACAACAAAAATAAATACACACCTTACCTTCTCCATGTGTCGCGTACCCACCTCAGAAAATTCTCTTTCATCAACGATATAGAACATAAATCTAATTACAAATTCAATAGAGTTCCTTACTAAAATTACAAATTATTCCTTAAACTAAAATTCCTTGTTCATATTAGTCATTTTCTGTTTAAGAGCCGCACTACACTACCCGGAGAAATGTTTATGACAGTAATACCACGTGACATGACGACAGAGAATTGTAGATTGCATGGATTATTATTTAATTAGATTCGTAATATCATCATCACACACAATAGTGTTTCCTTTTGTAGAAAAAGATGAGCAGGGGTAAGCCATGTTAGGGTCTTCCAACATTTCCATGATGCCAGTCCCGAGGATGAATGATGGATCCAATTTCGTGATTCCAATGAACATTATTATTGTTAACAGCATCAAAGTTGAGAACAGAGACGAGGTTCAGGAATGTTAAGATCAAAACTTGACTAATTAGCTTAAAACTATCAACTAGGCAGAAAAAATCACATACGCATTATTCATGCCCACGAGAATACGATGAATATTAAGTCAAAAAAAAAGCTCTTTCCATAGGCACCGGAGCCCATCTTAAAATGGGGACCTTCTATAAATCAGGAACGATTGGTCAGTCTAATACTGATATAATAGATGACAAGCTTATTCTTTTATTTTGGCACGCTTTGGAGGTTGGGAGCTGGACACAGAAACATCTAGCTCAGGATCCTCAGGAGCTTCCTTTTCAGGCTGCTTCCCTGATAGCTCCAGTGAGCCTTCTTCAGATTTGGTGTTGGCTTTAACTGGATCAGTTTCAGTCTTACCAAGGTCCACCTTGGAGGGCTCCAGTTCACTTTTGTCAGGACAAGCTTGCATTGCATCTAAAGGGTCAGCGGGGTCATCCAAATTCGATGATGAAGCCTTCAGCGTGTCGATACCCGTCTTGCACTGCTTCTCAAACATCATTTGAAGATACTTGCCTTGTTCTTCTATCCGTAATTGTAGATTTCTTTGAATCTGCAGAGAAAGGAAAGTTACAAATAGTGCATAGCAAAATAACCAACTGAGAAACACACAACAAAAGAAAAAAGTATTAAACAAATAGAACCGGGGCATATACGCAACAATCAAGGAACATACGAATTTGAGGTTCGAAGTTTGACCAAAGCCTAAACAGCACAACAGTGCTATAAATGTTTCTCAAGCTTTGGCAGCAGAGACAAGTCAAGTTATAACTCAAAACAAATTCATACCTCAAGCTGTTCATGCAGCCGTTTCTGAACTTCCATCTGCAGCCGCAGAGCTTCAGTGATCTCGATACCCCTGTTACCCAAATCAAATGAGCAGAGAGTTTCTGAAAAATTTAACATGATAATGCAACCAACAATGAGATAAGAGTACACAAATCTATTGGTAGAAGGTTGAATCATTTGGCCCTTTTCCCCTACTTAGACCCCACTCTGGGATTATCACATTTAAATAGTGAGCAGTTAGCAGTACATTCCAGGTGCTAAATTTAACAGTTCGCAGTATCTGCCAGGTGCTAAAGTTAACAGTATCTTGGTCCTATCAAACCCTTGGTCCTATAAAAGAATAATGATTAAAAATATCTTCCAGGTGCTAAAGTTAAGCAATTGAGGTAGCTCATATCCTCCTATTCTGCTTATAAAGCCTCTTTCCAGGTCATTTTTCCATTATGTTTTTTCTTCCCGAGGCTGACTTCCCAAGGTATCACGAATTAATCAGTAATTCACTTACGTTTTCAAGTCAAGAGAAGTCATTTCTTCAATGGGAGTTAATTTCTTCTCCGAGGACCCTGCATAGAAGATTGTTTAACAGCACATTACATTAACTAATTAAGAAATCCTTACATGTAAGGTATAAATAGTAAATGAGGTCAGCATAGACATGCAAACTCAAGGAGATAAAAACAAGCATTTCTGCACAAATATACCTCAAGGATAATAATTTCAGCATCCTGTACAGTATTGGGGAATAGACTAATAAAAAAACAGAGATAAATAATCTGAAAACATCAAAGAATAATAAGAAAATTCAAGTATTCACCAAAATACAGCCTGCTTAGAAATGATACGGGAAAAATTAATCAGACGATTTGGAAAATTTTACAAATAGTAAAAAACTGAAATACTGCAAATCAATTTCTGGGAAGAGGGGCATTATAAAGGATAACAAAATAAGTCAGAAGAATTTCTCATTTGATGGAATCAAAAACAAAAATACACAAAGGGTAAGACTGCTAAAGATCATAATTTTTCTCTAGACCACACAATCTCCAGCACCAAAGCACAGAAAATTAAGTAATGAACAAGAAATATAGTTTTCAAAGAGAAAAAAAGATTTTGAATCCGACTTTCATTTGTCACAAATTTGGTGCTTAATTATGTCGTGTTTTATCCTCCGTAGCCAAAAACATCATACAAAAGCTTCAGCAACATAGCAGATTCACATCACAATAAGAATAAGAGATTCCTTATCCAAAAACATATGCACTTCAGAGATTCAATTTTTACCCCAGAAAAACTAAAACAAGGGGAATGCATACTTAAAACACCCCTCCATTCCCCCTGGCATATCACTTCCGGAAACAAGGAAAATGCAATCGAAAAGAGGTCGATGCAGTGGGATAAAATATTAAAAGAAGAAACAGAATGAGAGCAAAATCATGCCTACATAAGTACAATCAACATATACACTAAATAGATATATGCAATTATGCATACATACACACATCTAGATAATATACATACAATGTACACATGTATAAACATGGAGGCACATGCTATATACCTTCAGATGACTCTGGTCTGTACCTAGCAGTCCTGTATTTCTGCAATTCAAAATGAACTCCAGTAAAAAGAAAGTTCTCACAAGCACACATACACACAAACAGTTTCTATGTGAAACTATCTATTGGTGAAAGAAATACGTGTACCTGCAAATGACTTTTCACATGATAGATAGTCAAGCTTTCAACTTTCATGAGCTTTAGCACACCCTTAGGAGTTGCTCCTGTGAGAAATAAAAACTTAATTGAGGTAGAAGTTTGTATCATACGCTAAGAATTCAGTAAAGCCCGAAGAGTTACACACTTTCACTACCGCCAAGTTGGTTCACAGCCTCCACAAAGGCCTCATGGAGTTCTGGTGTCCAACGCATGCGCGCCTTGGCGGGGGCACTATTAGCTGAGGATGGAGCAGTAACAGAAATGATTTCCCTAGATGGAGCTGGAATGAGTTCTCTAGAAGGAGCAGGAATGATTTCCCCAGATGGAGCAGGTTGTTGCTGATGAACTTGGGGCTGCTGAGCTGAAAAATTCGAAGATGGTTTGGGAACCTGATATTTTATCTGAAACAACATAATCACAACCCAAATGGTTTTTCTTTTTTCATTACAATGACAGATATTATTCAATAAACTTGAAAATCTATATCAAGCACCAACTATACGAGAAGCTCTCAACCTTTGGTTCCAGATCTGTAACATTGTTGTCAACAAGAAGCTCATTCCAGTTAGAAGTCAACGCATCATCATCAGTAATTAGCTGGTCTGCCCATTCCTGCCAATCATTTCGCTTAACAAATTCTTCAGCAGGCATAATCCCGCTGCAACTACTGCTCTCTACTTGACTATTCTCGATATGGTTATTTACAGGAAAATCAAGGAAACCTGGCAGTGAATCTGTACACCAGGAACCACTGTTTTCTTTGGAATAAGGACAAGACGATGTAGATTGAAGAAACCCTGAATGAGAAGAATGGGGTAATGGCAAAGACCCAGAACTCAATGACTGAGAAATGAAAGGATTGTTTTTTGGCTGTTTTTCATGAGGTGAAAGAGCTGAGTAGTGAAGATCTGTTGAGAATCCTGATGATGATGAAAATATGTGACCAACTACTCCACTGTTGGAGGTTAAGTGACCTGCATGCACAACAGGCCTTGTCATAAGTTCTCTTTCCATGGACACCTGTTGGGAGTCAGGCAACTTGGGATATGTCTCTTCCATAGAGGTTGGAAGGACTGGTAAAGATGAAGACATTGCTGCAGAGACCCCCAGGTGAGTAAACTGTTTTGCAGCTGATCTCTGAATGGACAAAGCAGGGCGTGCCTCCATCAATAGCCCTAAAACCAGAAAAGGAGCATCAGTAATTTAGTCATTAAATATTAGCTTAGCTTGTGATAGTGATGATAATTACCAACTTAAAACCTACTGAAAGCACACCTTTTGCTTGTTATTGATACCAAAATCACAGAAAGGGGTCATCAATTTTCACCTGTGAACAGAAGGCTAAATCCATTAGTGCAAGACACCATTAAAACCAACCATCATAAAATGAAAGCATTTTTTGGCATGAAAATGATAAAAACTCTCCCAGAACCCTGAAAATGTTTTCAGAAAAAAACCCACAAGAATGAGTTTACAATTGCATCACAGTGTCATCAGTACATGCCACTGCAAGCCGTGATTAAATGAACCCTTTAAAACTATGAGTGGAAGAGCCCTATTATCCGAAGGAAACTTATCCAAAAAAGAAATCAGAACGTATAAAATAAAAAGCTTTCGGTATTGTCTTTTTTTATGAGGCAGTTGATCATGTAGTTGCAACGCTACATAATACAATCAAAAGTTCACATTCATCAGCACAAAAGCAATTATTTGTCTGACTTTGAAACACCCTACAGAGTAATCCAACTTATGTCAATCAAACAAAACAGGAAAAAAATTGCCAGAAAACAAAAATATCTACAAAATTACTTAAGTTACCGAATATAAGTTCACACTTGCTTTCACTCTCTCTTAAAACCCTACTTCAGCTATAAGCCATATTCTATAAAACAGCCTCCTCCACTGAACCCCAACAACACGATCACAATTCAAGTGATAACCAGCTCCAACAATTCAAATTTCATCAAAACATGCAATCCATCTAAGTTTAAATAAATAAAAAAAGCAGCTACAAAGAAAAAAGCATTGCACCCCACGGTCCACGCAAAACAATTGCTATATCCAAACGAAGCATGTCCACCAAAACTGAAGAATAATAAGAAAACAAAATATCCACCAAAAAAAAGAACCAATACAAACAAAAAATACCACTTCAATCGAAACCCAACAATACCAATTTGGAAAAATAGCAAAATTCAATCAAAACTCCAAATGGGCATTCCACAACAAGCAATAAAGCCTGAAATTCCAACCGAAAAACCAAAAAATTGAAAAACATTATCAGAAGGGTATATCGAGCTCGTACCTAAAGCCTGATAGAGCGCCCAAGTAGGAGAATTGGAGCCCGAAACACGCAGAATCGAATCAAAACCCAGAATTTGGCGCAGGAGGATGGAGATACGTCTAAAATAACAGGCGGGTGTTTTTAAATTCCGTCACCGGCGTGCCCAGGAGCGAAAGGAAAGGATGCGAACGGTGACGAGTCACACGAGTGCGCTTTGTTTTTGTGTCCCCTTCGGCTTTGGGCCTCGTTTGGGGCTCGCTCTCTCTGCATTTTTAACGAACAGTGGATGTCTCCACGCGCCTCGGCAGTTCGTTTAAACGATTTCTCGTGAGCATATGCGTGGGGCCCACAGTGGTGGCGGACTGTGATTGGTAGGCAGGGTAAATATCTGGTAAGGTGCACGTGGGGTAAGCGTGACAACTGAAATTGTTCTTTGGAGTTGCCCAAAAGCCCAACGTGGCCTAAGACAAGACATTTAACGTCCTTTGTTTTTCTTTTTCTTTTTTCTCTGTGTTTTCTGTTTTTGTGGGCTTGTCTTGGGTCTTTCCTTCTAGGACCCAAACTTGGTCCATATGGGATGTTGAGTGGACACGTGTAAGGAACCCATATGGATAATTAGAATGTTGGACAAACTGAGTCAACACTCGAAGAGTGAAAAATGCCCAAGGAAAATTCAATACTCAAAATGGGATTCCGTTTTCATGGGATTTGGTATTTATTATGCAGATTTGCGATGTTAATGACCTTCTTAAGCTTGCTTCCAGCTGTTTAGGTAAGATTCTGAGCATAAAAAGGTTGTAAATGATGAGCAATTATTTTTACACATGCTCGGATTTTAATAACAATTACGCGGCATAGATCATTCATATTTCTTATTAAGATAACGTAGCAAGTTAAATTTTTATAAGATTTGACCAAGTTACTAAAAGTAAAATTAAAATGTTTTTTTGTGGTTGTTTTTTTCTATCTACATAATTGAAAACGCTTGAAGAAGTAGAGCTGTGTATAAAATAACAACGTGTACCTGAATTGAGCCATTTTGAGTCCAATTTCAACAAGTAATGCCATATGCTATAAGTAGCCCAGAAGAAAGCTTCTTTTGTTTTGGGTTAAGAGATGGAGAGGTAAAGGGAGACAAAGTTCCAAAAGAAATCAACATCTAATGATGCCATTTCAATAATTCAATGGATTTAAAAGGGGAAAAAAAATCAAGTTGTCTCCTTGACTTTTGAGGTACTTTCCTTTGAACATCCAGGAACTTCAAATGCAGAAGCACTTAAAACCCACTACTTTGCAATACAACGCAGCAGAGCATACAGTTCATACCCACCACCACCACTAACATTGAACTGAGAAAGGACAAAAGTGCTTTTGTTTTGGCTAGTCAAATAAGTGCACAAAGAAGCAAAGAGGAACAGCAATATTGTGCTTTATAATTTATAATTTATGGACTGAAATTTCATGCTAATTGTAGTACATGGAATTGGGTAATTTGAATGTCCTTTTTGCAATTGGAAGGCCCTCAAAGCTGCTCCATTGATCTCCAATGATGCCCCAGATGAGGTAGCCTTCATCAACCAATCTGTGCCTTGCCTTAGACTTGTATTTTTGCACTTCCATGAACTCATCTTCAAGACCCCTGTATTCAAAACAACTCCTGTTAAAGTTTTCAATTTCAGGCAAGCTTAATTATACAGAAATAATCAACAAAAAGATGGATTTGAAAGCCTTGGTGATAGTTCATTATACCTTAATATAAGACCAGTCCATCCATGGTATCCAACCTTAATGAGATTGTCCACACTTGAGGATCTAAGGTTTTCCCTTCTTGAAGAGATTAAAAATATTTTAAGTCCTCTGTTTTTGATCTCATGGAAGAGCTTCAGTGTGTGCCCAAGAGCTGGTGCCTTACTCTCTCTCATCCATGCCTCCATAGAAGTTGCATTGATCTTCTCTCCCCTAGTTTGAGATTTCCAAATGCAAAAATACATTTTACTCAGGTAACTAAAATTTTACCCCAGGAAAAACACAGTAAAACTCACTTACCCAAAACCATGTGTCTTGAAGTAAGGAATGGTGGAGAGAAGTGTCTCATCAACATCAAAAATCCATGCATCTTTGCCATCACCTTCCAATGTGCAGCAGCTGCTCAAGTAGAAAGTGACCTCCTCCAAGGCCTTCTCTGAATCAGCCTTGTACTGAGAGGATGTCATGTATTTCTGAATGTACTGGACACATTCTTGGGGCACCACATCAAAACCTCTAATGTTGTTCACTTCCACATTGATCCTCCAACTCTCACAGTACTTCTTCAAGCCATCTCCTACCCCATTGTTCTTGTTTTTCTGGTTTTTCAAAATGTTCCAATCTGCTGCAACCACTAAGCCTGTGAAGAGGCTTGAAAAAATTAGAAATCCTGTGAGTTTTCCCATTGCAAATGTGATGACAAAAAAGAAACGGAGATGGAGAAAATTATGGGTGAGTTGAGTCTAGATTGGGGGTAAAGAGAGGACATAATTGAGGGTGGCATGGGCTGTGGGGCATGAATTGTCATTGCCTTTTACTGGAGATCACATGGTGTGTAATCAATTAAGTTTGATAGCTAGTAAATTGATTGTTGATTAATGAATGTGTAATGGACAACTGGACAAAAGGAAAATTTAGAGTAATGTTGGAGACGCAACTTTTGAACACCAATTATGATCCAACGTTTCATTTGTTTCCTTTCCGAACTCACTCGAAATTTTATTTATTTCCAACAAATAAAACATTGTCGCGTCAATTAGTGTCCAAAAGTTAGTGTAGTAAGTTGATTTCTAATATTTATGCTTTACAACTCATGACTTTAAAAACGCATCGAATGGATGCTTAATTAAGATGGTCATGCATAGTTCTGGTTTGATCAATGAATCTTAGCCGTCTGATTAAATGTCTTGTGGGCTTTGCAAGGAGACTTATAGTTCATGAATCTCCAAAGTGAAGTTATATAAACATAAAAGAGGAAAAAGCATCCAAGGGCTAGCCTATTTGTCCTATTTTAAATTTGAGTTGCAAAATTAGGCATAACAAACGGATGGCAAAGCAAGAAGTTTTGGTAGATAGAAGTTGAGCAAAACAAAATGTAGGTGTTTGATTGATAATGGTCATTCTAGTTTTAGGGAATTCGTGTATGTTTGTCATATCGACGGTCAAAAAAGATCAACTGGGTGTTGTGAATGTGAAGTTTGAATTCTCTGGCATTTTAAAAAGAGAAGGAAACAAAAAAAAATTAGGTCAAGTTTGTTCATGGTTGCAATCTTGGTTGGAATGCAAAAGAAACATGGCAATGAATAGTGGACCCCAAAACCATCTTTGTAGAATTTACTTTATCTTTTTTAAAAGCAAAGATAGAAAGATTGAAAGAAGAATAATATTTGCTACACTCCACAAGAAAGAGTATCCCTTTTTTCCAACTATTTCAAGGTTTGGTTTCCTTTACATTATCTTGCCATAACATAAGTCTCACTGCAGAGAAACGAAACAGGTTGAAAATGAAACAAAGTTTGGTCATGCTATTATTAACCAACAATTTTGAATGTAAATCTAAGTTGCATGACTCAAAAGGAAAGTATCTATACATCTCAAAGGAAAAATTGTCCATATATCCTTTGAGAGGACAAAGCATCACCGGAAACTATGAGGTGAAAGCTGGTCATCGAAACCGTTGTCGAAGTTGAGAGAATAGCTTTGAAGATCATAGGTGTAATGAGTGTAGCTCTTTCGCCATCCCACAGCTTGTTTCCATTGTGACTTCAACTTCCAAATCAACTTCCTCAAAAGATAGGATACATGGCAACAACCAGTTGATGCTCTTCTTTCAATGCTAACAAGTGTGACCGCAGCTCCGGTGCTTGTGATTCCCTTCACCAACTTCAAACACTGGATTTTCCAACAGCTAGAGACGCTAGAAACTTTCATTTTTAAGCTCCTTATCCACCTTGGCCTGTGTGTTGTTTTATAGAGAGCTCATATGAAATGAAGCAAAAAAGCACCAAGAATAATATACGGTTGGCAAGAAAACAAGCAGATGAAGCTTTCAAGTATCAATTCCCACTAGCAGGCATCATCAACGAGATGTCACAATCCCATTGGTGGAAGTTGATAAACATTATAATCAAATAGTCTATTCAACTTTTCTTTAAAACAATTCCCAGGTCCCATAGGTCCCAGTTTGGAGAAAAGATTGACGACTTGCCTCTAGTGATGTAGTGTCAGTCAAGTGATACAAAACTTTTTGAATGGATCGTCTCTAAAAAGTTGCTTGTGCTCATCTGTTGTATTTGGCCTCTGATTCAATTAAAGGCTCTTGATAGTGAACTTTCCTGGAAGCATATAAGTGGGATGAGGTCGACTCTTACATCAAAAGTTCCCACCGGCCATACCTACATGAGCCATGTAGTAAACAGATTAATCAAAAAAAATTGTGAACTTGCCCCTTTATGACATGGTTGATCACACTTTACACAGAAAAGGCCCACAAAGATCGTGACAAATTGTGTCGTGTATATTTTTTATACTTATATTATAAAAGGAATTAATCAAAACTGTGCTAGCAAAGCATATATCTAAGCAAAATATAGCAAACCCTACTGCATTTTTAGAATAGCTACCTAGTAAACCATGAAAACCACACAATCTTGAGAGAGGAAAAAGTTTTGTTTACCCTTTGGAAAAAGAAAAAGAAAACCCTGGATTGATATCAAGAGTTCATCAACATAAAACAACCATATTTTAAATAAATTTTTGTGAACTTTATGTAGCCTTTTCATCACATGGTTGATTATACTGCACATAGAAAGGGCCACAAAGATCATGAGAAATTGTGTCATGTAGATCTTTGATACTGATATGGATATAAAGTGAATTAATAAAGATTTTGCTACCAAAGCAAGTCTCCATCCAATGGATCAAGCAAGGTGTTGATTTCTCTTTTTCAAATCAAGGTCTTCTAACCAATATAACTGAAGAATAATTATGACTAAGAGAATATTTCACAGAAAAACACCACTGCATTTAGAGTAGCCACCTAGCGAACCAGAAGGAGGAAAAAATTTGATGTTTGATCCATAAACTTACAGTTTATAATTCACGATCACCCTTTGGTAAAGGAAAAAAATCTTGAAATTATATCAAAAGTTGATCAACATAAAACAAACATTTTTATAAATAAAGCTAACTTTAGTGAGTTGTACCATATATCTTACAAAATCATGACCCACACAACTATTCAGTCACAAGTTTCCAAAATCATAATAGTTTCCTTCCAACTCTAAACTATTTATTAAATTTCATCCTATATATTTGTTACTATAAAACTTAACCCTGCATAGAGTTGCTTTACCTAACATATTTAAAAAATGGCATAAATGACTAATGTTATTAATATTAATTCAGCTGCATGGAGGATAAACATTCTTACAGATGACTGGCCTGATACTTTCAAGCACCATGGCAACTTCAGACAAACAGGTGGGAGCCACAAACATGAAAAATGTAAAGGCACCAAATTCTCTCAGCAAGCTCACCTGGAAAAAAGTTCATATATTAATTCTAGCATTTCCTCTATTTCATTTCTAAAACAGATGGGGGACGGGGAAGGTTGACTGCAGAACTAATTGAATGTAAATACTCACAGTCATTATGCTCCTTCATATCATGAGCACAGCCACAGCATCTACAAAACAAAATAAATGTGAATTGCTGCCATAATCATAAATCTTGACAAACAGTATCATTAGGGTTACAATACAAAACCTCATTGTTGAAAACTCTCCTCTAAACTGAATCTGAATTTCGCTCAAATAAAGTCTAAACAAGGGTGACCTGCAACACCAATTAGCAAAGGGGGAAAGAAAATCATTCAAAACCTATGATTCAGTCAGTTCCTGTGCAAATGAGATGATTGATTCAAATCAAAGTAAAAAAGACATCCAAACACTGCATAGAATGGTATAGGAATACCGGGATGGAATTGCAACGGCTACAAGGGATGGGGACATTTTCCACAACTGAGGCAGCTGACTTCCCAGAAGTCCACTCAAATATTCAAGAATGTTACTTTCCTAGTTCCACCACAAAAGCCAACCATGATTACTAATACAAAAAGATAAAGCATGAACAAGCAAAGAAGCATGCATGTCTACTTATCAGCATTAATTTTGAACCTTTGAACTCACTGCTTCCTGTTTAGATGTAGGAGCTGTAGATCTTCCATAAAGTAAGTTGCACACTTCATGATATTGCTCTGAAATATTTTTGCAATCATAACAAACTGACACCATATATTCGATTAGAGAAGTCCATCTGCTTGTAATGCACCCTACTAACAAGAGCTCCTGTTTCGAAAGGGAAAAAGGGGAGCACAATTTCTTCATCAACAGTACAATTTATTTCCTAAAGAATGCAAGGGTACAGAGATGTGTAGTTAGCCACGCAACCATTGAAATACAAAATATTTATTGCTGAAGAGAATCAATCCTTCAGATTACAAAAGTAAAAAAATTCACAATTCATTCTAATTTATTTATTGAACTGAACTGACTTTCAATTGTGCCTGAAAAAAAAAAAATTGACTTACAATTGTTTCGCGCAGACCATCATCACTGCTTCCTGCTGAAACATTCAAATTCAGCCGTCCAAATATTTGTACCCACTGAATCTTAGGGGCAGAAAATATCATGCTGGCACCGGAGACCAATTGAATAGTTCTCTTATCAAGAAAATAGGAGATATTCTTTGATTTCCAGTGATTCCATGTCAGAGAACCAACCAACCACTCTACAATGCTGAATAAGGAACCACAAGATATTCAGTTCAGGTCAAAGTAGTGAGATCCTGAAAACATACAACAGTAAAATTTTGATTTTTCATGTAAACTCCTCTAAGTATCTACAAAAACACTCATGACTCAGCTAAATGCATCTCAGAAAAGGAGTTTATTGTGAGACACACTATCTTCTATCACAAAGAGACTAGCCACTCACTCCTTAAGCCAGACGCATACAGCCTTAATACAACTCCTCAGACGAACACTTGCACATAGAACATAATTCGCTTAACTTCATTCACACACATTATTCACTCTTCTATTACACACACAGGCTTGTGCACACACATTTCCCACTTACTCTGGAGAATTTTCACGCTTTAGTTGTTCTTTTAACAAATTATCATCAAACTCGCTCCAACTGCTATGTCTGATACTATGAGAAAGAACATCTAAGCCTGCCTCAACCGCTGACATTAAAGAAATTTTAGACCACCGCTTCAAGAGCTCTTGCACCACATACTTGGTGAAACCATCACCAGCACAATTTTCAATCTTCGTAGCTGATGCAATGCTTCGGTGAAGCGATGTATTCAGCAACTTCAACTTGTTGAAGTATGCATTCAGAAAATCATGCTCAGTTTCTGATAGCTCTTCAAGATCAATCTCTACAGTTGCCATCAGCAACGCTCTGAGATGCGCATCCCTCAACGGTAAGGTATGAATGAGATGGTCTAATACAAAGTGCCGTGCAGTAGTAAGATTAGCAGATGAAAGATGTGCAAGCCCCTGCTTTATCAAATACAAGCATACAATTAAGCTAAGCAGGCTACACTTTAAACTTTGTCATAAGCAAAAACTAGTTAATTCAACAAATTTAAGGAGTCAAACCAATAAAAACTACAAAACTATAACCTTAGGAAGAGAAGCAGCAGATGTCATTTCAGATAGAGCTGCATCAAGCTCCTCCATAGATCCCCCATAATCATCTGAGCAGCCAAAACTTCCAAGGACCTAACAACACTAAAAGAAAAATCTCAACTTACTGAACCCAACTGAAAGTGACATGAAATTCAGAGATACCCTTTCCACTCAAACCAAATATGATTGGGGAAAAGCAGTGAAAGCTGACCTTCTCAAAGAAGAGGCCCCATTGGAAGGCTTTTTTGATGTTGTTGGAGTCCCATTGGGCAAGTCGACCAGAGGATTGATACCCAGAAAGCAGAAGCAGTATATCTACAAACCCTTTGATCAGATTTAAGAGTTGCTCCAAGGAGATGTGTGGGTGGTTCCAGCCCATCGTCTTCTTCAAGAAGCCACTGCCCAAGCTTACGATAGGAAATGTGAAATGGAAAGGCCCTCAAGCGGCGGTGTCTCTTTGGCTTTTTAGTTTTCCCGCTCTCCCCAACCTTTTTCTTTTCATTGGGAGGCTAAAATCAATAATTTTTGCTTTGTATTTTAAATATTTTTGCTTTTTCCTTTCATTGGGCGCCACGGCTTCTGCTACCCCTCGATGGCGCCAATCAGTGCTTACGACGCCGTTTCAATACAGAAGACACGGACATTACATTAGCATTGATTTTCATACGACGTGTCGTCTGAAGGATGAATTCCCAACCACACAGGACGACACATTCATCATCAGTGAGCAGCTGAACTGAAAAAAACCCAGCATTTTGAGATGTCGTGCACTTCCCTGCTCAGCCCTCCCAACCTCCCAACTCCACCGCCGCTGAAGAAACTCAGCACCGCCAAATGGGCCAGACCCAAACCCATCACCTGCCACGTCAGCACTAAAATGTCCAGCAACCAACCGCCTGACCCAACTTCCCTCGTCTCCTCCGCCGCCAAGCTCCTGTGGGGCCCCTCCCTCCCTCCCGGGCTCCTCATCTCCACCGTCCGCACAGCCTGGAATTCCACGTGGCGCATCATGATGTCCCAGCTCGCCCCCTCCGACCCCACCCTCGCCTACACAAGACCCCCCTCCAAATTCCGCGCCACACCCAATCAAATCCCCCTCCAAGCCCAAACCTCCCTCCACCTCTACGTGGGCCTCCCATGCCCCTGGGCCCACCGCACCCTCATAGTCCGGGCCCTCAAGGGCCTCAACGACGCCGTCCCGGTCTCAATCGCAGCCCCGGGCCAGGACGGCTCGTGGCAATTCAGCAGCACGCCTATCCCCGATCCGAATACCCTCGTCCCCGGCCCGGATAACGCAAACGGGTTTAAAACCCTGAAAGAGGTTTATAAATCGAGAGCAGGAGGGTACGATGGGCGGTCCACGGTCCCAATGCTTTGGGATGTGAAGAAAAGAGAGGTGGTCTGCAATGAGAGCTACGATATAATCCAATTGTTCAACTCGGGACTCAATGAGTTGGCTCGGAATCCGGGTTTGGATCTCTCGCCGCCTCCATTGAAGCAAAAGATTGAGACTTGGAATAGCATAATCTACCCAAATGTCAATAATGGGGTTTATAGGTAATTAATTAGTAATTAATTAATTAATGATTTTAATCAAGAACTGTATATTTATTGGGATTTTCCATTTTGCAGATGCGGGTTTGCTCAGTCTCAACAAGCATATGATACGGCGGTGAATGAGTTGTTTGATGCGTTGGACATGGTGGAAGATCATTTGGGTAGCTCAAGATTTTTGTGTGGAGATGATCTGACGCTTGCAGATGTTTGTTTGTTCACAACTTTGATTCGGTTTGATCTTGTGTACAATGTGCTGTTCAAATGCACCAAGAAGAAGCTGATTGAATATCGTAACCTTCATGCTTACACGCGTGACATTTACCAGGTACTGCCAATGCCATGGCTTCTTTTCACCGAAGCTAGTTAGTGATTTTCTTTTACCAAGTTCTGAGACAGCTTGGGTGTTCTTGCAGATTCCGGAGGTTGCTGAAACTTGCAATTTTACTTCAATCATGGAGGGCTACTACAAGACCCTTTTTCCGCTCAACCCAGGAGGCATTCAACCCGTCATGCCCTCTGGGTCTGAGCATGAAGTCCTCTGCAGACCTCACAACAGGGATTCACCGTCAGTAAAAGAAAAAAGTGCAGCAGCGGTTTACATTTCTTGAGTGATACGGCAAGCTCAGTTAAGAACTTCAGATATGCAATGGCATTGAGTTTCTTCATCTGCCTTCACACTCAAGGCCTTTTTCCTTATATTTGTACACTTGGGTGCACCCAAATATGATAATAAAAGTAGAATACACATTTCTGGCTACATATTCTATTTATAAAACACAAAATATCTAGCCTTACATAGCAGCAACCATATATAGAACTTTTGAGTAATTTTAGCAGTCTAGCCTCTGCCAACATCGAAAGCTGCGGTGTCTGGCTTTTAAATTATCATCGATAGCATTAGACACCAAATTGGCTATACATGTATAAAACCCTGTACAAAATCATCCAACAAGATCTATCCTCAGTTTTACACCTATCCTTGATATTGAACCAAAAGAGAAGGTAGCCACTACCCACTATCCATGAACTGACCCTCCGACGTTCATGCTGCAATTGATGCAGATCTAGATCCTGTTGGATGCAGACATCAAAATGAATGTTAGCACCAGGAGCAACATGTAGTTCGCATTAAAAAAATGATTGTCACAGACAAGGATGTGCAAATTTGGCGTCTTAGGGGGTAGAAATGGAAAATACACTTACTATTTGAACGTTTCATGTTCCTGCAAAATTTACTACCACATCGGCACTGGAACACCTTAACAGGATGATCATGGTCGTCAAAGTCAATGCCATAATCCTGCAAACAGATCCCGTATCGCACGGCGTAAGAACAGCCACATTATCCATAAAGTCATTTATACATTAACTTATTCAATATCTATATCCAGAACCCTGTCATCGAAATTATACAATAATACCAAGTAATGCAGTCCAACATGGAAATTGCTGTACCATATTGTGCTTGAATATTTCTAAAGGATGAAGCCAAATGTTGTCTTCGGGATAAAGGCACGCCAGCATACCATATTGAGATAAATTGTTCTGGTCAAGGCCTCAAACATCACATACAATTATAATCTACAAATCCTTCCATGTGGCTGTAGGTTCAAAGTAGGTACTCAAGCATCACGTATATTTAACCAAAAAATATCAATCAACCTGTCCTCTTTATGCAGTCTTATTTCAATAAGCATGAAGCCTTTCACAGAAAATAGATAAACAGGTTTACCAAACGTCAATTTACCATAGTTCGATGAAGCAGAAATGACTCAATTGAACTAGAAAATAGTAATAAAGATCACTTGTAAATATGGAATTATATGTACATATTGCCATAACCTATCTAGCATAGTAAAATCATAAATAATTTATAGAATTCGCCAGTCTGGTGAAATTAATAGCTAAAAAGCATCTAATTAAAGTGGAATTAGTGGACAGTGGATTCTATGTTGGCGAAAGAGATCGTAGTAAGACTTGGCTGAATAAGTACAAGACTAAAAATAGAAATAAATTTCATATGCATAAGAATTTCAGCATTTTAACAATCCACATGAAGAAAAAAAAAAAGTTCCATTATGATACATTCAAGTTTTCAGAATGCTGATATTAAAATATCAACATTTCTCCCCATATGGGAGCAGCTATGCTTATTCCATTAAAAACTAATTCCGAAAGGACAAAACAATTTATGCCATATGCATACCACCAACAAATACAATCTAATAAGATAAAATATACTCACCCAATTAAGCTCTTCCAAAGCATCCACTTTTCTTGTTGTGAAGAAAGCAATCTGCACAAGAGAACATATAAATATGTCTTCAATCACCAACAGAATTGATAAACTATAACTATGCAAATGAAGGATCAAAGGCTCCATAACTTCACATACATGATAGTAGCAATGATCCGGGGTCTCCACTTCAACTGGGATTTCAACCAAGTTTGCATCCAAACATCTAGTAAGATACGAAACAATATATCAGATATTCTGAAGCCTAACTCAATTTAACACAGTCGGACGTTTCTCCACACCACAGAATGTCATAGAATGAAGCCAACATGAATCAGCTCCTTCTGCTAGCAACCTAGCTATGATGGGCAACAAGTTCAGGGAACAAATTCTACAGTTCAAGCTCTATTTTAAAGCAAGTTGCCGCTTTCCCTAGACACTCAGGCACAAGACCAGTAAACTTTCTTAAGGCGTGCAAGCTTTCCAGCAAGAGCCTAATGGCTTTGCTACTGATACAATGCTAAAGCTCCTGGTGCATAAATTGCAGCTTCTCTCATTTCTACTCTGTTAACAAAAGAGTAACATGAAACTGTATTTTAACGCAACAAACTCTCAACTTGCATTGCCTACTGCTAATTCCCTTTTAACTTGGTAAGTTTCCTTTTTGGCATCCTCAGCAAGAGTCAGGTTACTACAATTTGCAACTACATCCTACCATCCTCAGTTATTTTCCTACTATACTATTTCTGATCCTAAGTATAAAAATTCCATGCATATGCGGAAACCAGAAACTCATAATGCCCCAAAATTTACAACTTCTGTTTGGAAATATGCAAAATAGATCCCAAAGTTATAAATATCTTAGTAAAAGAAGATTAACACATCATATGAATTGACTATTAAGGACATGATTAACCGAAAGTTAACTTTGTCAAGCAAACAAAAAATTGGGTGTGGGCTAGAGGAAGTGAACTTCAAAAGTTTACCTGTGATTAATAAACCTAGCAACATTTCCATATTTTGTTGCATCCAAACAGAGAGCTTCTTCATTCCTCAAATCCGCTTTCAAACCCCAGTTTGCATCCAGGAGCACTGGATAGGGACGTTTCCCACTTCTGGCGCTTTGAATGTTCCTCTCCTGTAACTCTTTGCTGGTTAGCACTTCTCCAACATACTCACACACAAAGGCGCCTTTTGGCAAGTCCTCTAAGGTTCGTAGACCCCAACCTTTTCCGTCAGAAGTAAAAAATACCTGGAATACAAAGTGCAAATTAAACAGAGAAGCTGTGAGAACAGACAAAAAGTACCATAGAAGAAAACTTTATTGCTTACATTATAACTTCAGACAATATAACTATTAAAATTTATGCACAAGATTTACATCAACAAGAAAATAAATACACCATTCCGTCAAATAATGACAAACTAAGAACATTTTCACATAAATTCCAACCTGCAACTTGCAATTTAAGCCTCTCTGGACCACTCGATTGCCACATTGCATGACGCAGCCACATTTGCTCCAGCATTCTTTGATAAACTTTCTCCTTGAGTGGCCTTTGCATGGTTCTAAACAATCATCATTCTTTACTCTTTCAAGTGGGCAGCTTTTACAATATAAGGGATGATGTTGTTGAGGACTGCGAGTCATAGAGATACACTCTTCCAAGAAATCATCCTTAACAAGGCCTTCTGGGGTGTAAGCAAACTCCCCCCCAGTCTGACATGCACAAGCACAACGTACAGGCACTGATAGGCAATCACCTAAGCAAGTTGAGCAGCAATCCCCATCCCCAATACCAGAAAGACAGAAGTTAACATCAGCGTCTTGGAAAACAAGGCTTCGGGAGATGTAGAAGAAGGATAGTGGACACTCGCTGTTCATTTCATTTACCCATGGTATTGTGACTCTTTCTGCTCCTTTAGTTATATCATTTATATCATGATAAGCCCTTAAATCATCAGTCGTCAGATCAGACTGTTGAACAACAACCAGATCACGAGAGTCTTCCAATCCACCTTCCTTATTAACCTCAGAAAAACCATTAGAAGCAGTCCTCCCACAGGCTTCTCTGCATTCACCAAAACCATTCAAAGACAAGGGAAGTCTTGGAACTTGAGAAGCAGTAACCACAGTAGGGTGTTCAATACTAACAGATCCGTTTAAAGAAAATGACTGCATACATAGTAGTTCCTTAGTTCCACCACCAGCATCCCAAGCAGTAGTTTTTCTCAATGCATCAAGATTTGGCGCTACACTAATTGATCCATCCTGTGATTCACTATTGGAATTAGATCCCAATTCCAAAAAGCTCTCACACATATGCGCCAACAGATTCTTTAGAGAAAAGTTTGGGTCAATAATTTTGTATGAGTGCAGACATTTTTCCTCCGTCAATTTTATAACGGCGTCTAGATTAGGCATATGAAAATCTGGTCTTCCAATAGCTGAATTACAACTGAAAGAAAGCTTTACCTCTCCTAAGGGTGAAGAGGCAATTTCTAAGTTAGAAGGAGATTCCTCTTCAATGGTTGCAAGCTCAGAGTTTGTATTCCCCTCATTATATGAAGCTTGAATACCATTTGTTGTACTTTCTTTCTCTTGGGATGCCACATGTTCTTGATCATTCTGTTCCACGGTTGCACCATCTTGGAGTATAGGGTTTTCTTCACTTGAGGGATCTGCAGAAGAACAAAACAACAATCATTCTACGAGAAGATTATTGAAGGTAATAATAATATCCAAAAGAATTTTATTCCATAGTATTATGCCTTTGATGCTAATAAATGACGATCTTAGTTATATTCCATTCACAGTTAAAGCAGATTTTTAGGTTCCTGGTTCCAACTATCCATCCACTGGGATATCAATGATAGTATAGTACAAGGCAAACAAAGATGTACCAGGTAGAATGGCTGCAATAGGAACCTCATCTTGTGCCATGTCATCAGTGAAGGGCTCATCTTTAGGCTTCAGTAATTGATGAGTGTTAACATTCTGTTTAGGCAAAAGAATGATGCCTGGTTCTGCCACCACCAGCTCCTTAAAGCGTACTCCGTGAGGTGCCAAGGGTTTAGACATAACAGGTTGCTTGCCTTTGTTTTTATTACCAATATGGGGTGAAATTGGTTGCTGCAATTCTGCCCTTGACTCAGGTGACCGTGTAATGTCCCGTAGCTGCTGGGGAGAACGAGTACCAAGTAGCTCATCTTTCTCAACTTTTGGTCTTACCGATGAAGTATCACCTAACATAGGGTTGCAGGTATTTGGGAATGGTGAAACCTGACCCTCATGACTTTTTCGCAACCTTTTAAGGGGACGTTCCCGCTGATGAGGCAGCGGCAATTCTTCCTCCATATCACTCTCCAGCTATAGACAATAGGCCAAAAGGCATGTTAACAGATATAGGTAGACGGGTGAGAATGCAATAAACACAAGCAAGGGAGTCAAGTATACAGACATCAGCATTTGTGGATTTCTTCTTCTGTGATGAACTCTCATGACCGCTTGAATGTAACCTTTTTGAGGTACGACTAGCTTCATGACGCACTTGAGGTTCTTCCTCCATATCTTCCTCCTGATAAGTAAGAGGCCATAGATATGTCAGAAACTATAGCCAAAAGTGTGAGAAAAAAAAAAACAAGAAATCAGAGCACCAGAACCAACGGAATTTAAATTACATACATCGTAGTTCTTGCAATTCTTCTTCTCTTCCACAATCTAACAGAAGAAATCAAAATCAAGCAGGCATAAGTAAAGGGGGGGGGAGAGAGAGAGAGAGAGAGAGAGAGAGAGAGAGAGAGAGAGAAGAAGAAGAAGAAGAAGAAATGGAATAAAGAATGCCTGGAAAAAGGAAAAAAATATAAAAGTACACCTCATTTTCCTCCTCATCAAATATAGCATCTATAAGCACTCTATAATTCTCTGCTTCGATCAGTTCCCAGTTTTTGTCAAATAACTTAAAAAGTCTCTTCAACACTGGTTTGACCTGTTTTTCATTAATACCAAGCTCTGCCATTGCTTTAAGGGCTGCCTGAACTTTTGGTTTTTGCGCCATCACTGTCCGCTCACCCCTTATTCTGATTATGAGCTGCCCAATGCCAAACTGTACTACATATTCCAAAATTTCTCAGAGAAGATGCCCAATAGGAGTCTAAAGAAGTAGATATGCGAGTCCATTATAAAATTAAAAGGCTACCACCGTCGAAACCTTGTAACTAAAATACAATCAACATAAGAGTATTAGAGCTTGCACTGTCTCACTGAAAAACAATTGGATGTTCCAACATCCTTAACACTGCACAAGCAACAGTTTTTTTGGAAATCCAGACAAAACGATAACAGATTCAACTAATAGTGTCCTAGTGGGACATATATCAATTTTATTTATTTCCCATTTCCCAGCCTGCCCAGCATAAACAAAAAACCAATTTGAAGTGTAAGGAGGAATAGCATGTTTCTACTGGAAAAGCATCAGATCAAAAGGATGGAGAACTGGACTCTCTCTCTCTCTCTCTCTCTCTCTCTCTCCACACAAGAACTTGAAGCCCCAAATATACATGCATGCAAAACATAGCACTATTATCAACACAAGTCTTACCTCGAAAAACCCTTGGAGCTCGATTCAAGCTATCAAGACCTGAAAATTACCCATAAACAGAAAAGAGTGAGAAACTAGAAGAGCCTATTTCGCCTGCAATTTTCCCAAGAACCAAAGGACCGAAAAAGAAAAAGAAAAAAATATGAAACAGAAGTTTCAGAAATATACTCTCAAAACAAATTAACAAAAAAACAATCTAAACCAATGTACCAAGAAATTCGTGGAAATAAAAACCCAGAACACAAAACTTGGAAACATTTTCGGGAAAAAAACCAAAAAATTTTGAGAAAATTGGAAAAATGAGAGGTCAAAGGATCGAAATTGTTTTCAGAAAACAAAATTTGGAAGTGAGGGTGATGAG
Source organism: Prunus dulcis (assembly GCF_902201215.1). Classification (NCBI taxonomy): domain Eukaryota; kingdom Viridiplantae; phylum Streptophyta; class Magnoliopsida; order Rosales; family Rosaceae; genus Prunus; species Prunus dulcis. The sequence goes on along the minus strand of NC_047657.1, from coordinate 17,579,706 downwards.
CTTACCAGCATTTCGAATAAATTGAGAGCGCGACAGTGAGAGACTGAGAGTGTTCTTTTCTTTTTGGAGTAAATAGGGTTTTAGAAGAATGGAAATTGCTTTCGTTTTACATATTACTCTGTCTCTTGGGGTTTTTTTTTTTGATAAGAGTCTCTTGGGTTGTTCTTTAATCTAGTAAAGTGATTCACTGTGAGAGCCACTTGTCATCAGTTATGGGCGAGTACTTTGTCGTCTGGGATATTTGGTTGACAATTGAAAAACTTGGATTAGTGCTATGCTATCATGCGCCTGGAGGGTGAAGAATCAAAACCTCACTTTTGTTATTTTTTTGGCTCTTTTGTATAATTTTAGATGGTGGACTCGAACAGCTTATCAGTTTGATTAAAAACAAACACAGGATGTATCGAACAGAAGGTTAGCTAATTAAACATGTAATCTATAAAAGGAACTTTAATCTAAGGGAGTTTTATTCAAGATAATTGTAATTTGCACTCTTAGAAAAAAGCGCGAAAATGTTGACGCTTACAAAATCTTTCTTCTATGGTCATTTGATTTATGCACAATTGCCTTTTTAATCTTAGAAATGAACCTTTGATCCACACTTCTTTAATGCATCTCTGATTAAAATGAACATTTAATTTTAGAGAAATTATATTAATAATAATATTCTCGCAGTGTACCAAGAAGCGAAGTTTAGACATACAAAATCTATCTCAAGTAATTACTTAATTTAAGTGCAATAACCATTTTAATCTTAGAAATTAACTTCTGATAACCATCCTCAATTGAACCAAGCCAAGTGCTGGAGGAATGCCCCAAACACAAGTTTTACCTTGCATAGCCAAAGTCATAAATCTCTCTGTAAGTTGCCCTGCAGCTGTTCTCTGCCTCTTGTAGTTCTAGGAACCCTCTCTTCAGAGCAAAGAGGCTCATCTGGCTCAAGAGCTTTAGGTTTTCATCCCATATGTTGAGGCTTTAGTTGAAGTCAGAAGTTCAGAGCCTCAAAAAAAAAAAAATATTTAAGCCAACTGGTTCTGCAAGGCAAAGAAATATCTTCTCCAACAAGGTACCTCCTGTACTTTAAACTTCAATCATGGGAAATATATATATATATATATATATATATATATCAAGGAAATTCAGGTTGAACAAACACAAAAAGTGTATAAAATAGCAACCAACAACTTCTTTGACCCTGAGTCTCTCAGAGCAAACTTCTTTGATACAGTGTGTTGAGAGTGTTTGTCCCACATTGAAAGTTAAGAAACCTGGCAAGGGCTTATAAGGAGTTGGGTTACTCCCCCCATTGCCAATTGGTTTTGGGGCGGAACCTCAACTTCCTTCATGGTATCAGAGCAAGGCTTCACGTGTTGGGCCCAACGGCCACACGTGCTCCCACGTCACCCAATATGTGTTGTCCACGTGTTAGGCTTGAAAGTTCGCCATACGTGCGGGGACGTGTTGAGAGTGTTTGTCCCACATTGAAAGTTAAGAAACCTGGCAAGGGCTTATAAGGAGTTGGGTTACTCCCCCCATTGCCAATTGGTTTTGGGGCGGAACCTCAACTTCCTTCACAGTGCTTTGAGACCTATACCTTCTAATGACTTGTTATACTTTCTGTAAAATTTGAACCAACCTCAAGTCGAAATACGGATATATTTCATGTATCGAAAAGTCGAAGGTAAATTTAATGTTTAAACGTCAATCAAAGAAGCTTAATTATGCTTAAAAATCAAATCTTTCTTAAATACAAGAGTGCTTTATCTCAATCAGATAGTAGATGTTATTCTCTCTTGTTAGTTGCCAGCAACTATTTCGAGCCTCTATTCTAAGTCAAATTTGCTGAAGCAAAAATGGAGGCACGATAATTTTGTTGCTTGCCCAAAGTCCACTTTGAAGACTAAACCCAATCCCCATATTGATATCTTCTTTGAGAATGGTTCTTTTTTTGGGGCTGCAACTGCTAAAACATACACAGCATGCATGGTATGTGACAGCAAAGCGTTACTAATTGCAGTCAAAATGTCCAGCTAAGATTCAGAACCACTGGTCAAAAAGTACTCCAATTCCAGGTTTTGCAGCAGAATAAAATCGGTTCAAAATTAAAAGGTAAGAACAAGGGAAAGGGGTTAGGAAGCACCGAAATTAAAAAGGGTTAGGAAATTTCCCATTGTTGATCCCCTAAAGCTCAGATTTTTCTGATGTATATTCTCCATACAGGGAAACGAAGGTCCAAACATGACAAACAATTAAGAACTTATAAACACATATTTAAATAGACTTCTTCATTCCAAATAAGTAGACATTATTCGTGAAACTACCCTTGAAGTTTGCCGTCAAATTCATTTAGTCAAATAGTGACAAACCAAGATACCCAATACTTTTAAGCTTTAATCCTAGTGCTTAATTTTCTTGTTTTGAAAAAAAAAAGTACTGAGTTTGGAGGAGCATAAATTTTGTGCTGCATGATCAGTAATAAAAGCTCCAAAAACAAAACCGGCCCAAAAGGTCCAAAACCCCACAAGAAACAGCCAGGACTCTTTATAGCAAAACCAAGCTCCCTTATTTTCAACCAAAACCGCTCTCTGGAAAACTCCGATAGCAACTTCCTCCAAAAGTTACCAAACCCCCTCTAAAACCTTTGACGGTGTGATCAAATCTCCCATCTCAAAAAATGGGTTTGCCCACCAAGCTATCTCCTTTCATGTGCTCTGCTCTGCTTTTCTACACAGTCTTTGCTTCCTTTCCCTTTGCCATCACTTCTGCTGATTTCACAAACTTGGTTTACAAGGGCTGTGCAAGCCAAAAGTTCCAGGACCCAAGTTCTTCACAAACCCTCAAATCCCTCTTTGATTCTCTGGTCTTACAATCTTCACAGAAGACTTTCTTTTCAACCACTTCTGGTGAAGGCCAAAATGCCATCTCAGGCCTGTATCAATGCAGGGGAGACCTCACCACCTCCCAGTGTAACAGCTGTGTGAAAAAGATCCCAAATTTGGTCAGCAAACTCTGTGGAGAAGTCGTAGCAGCTAGAGTTCAGCTCGGTGGGTGTTACTTGCGCTATGAGATTGCTGGGTTCAAGCAGGTTTCTGGAACAGAGTTTTTGTTCAAGATCTGTAAGTCAGATCAGGCAAGTGGAAGCAGTGGGTTTGAGGAGAAGAGAGACTCGGCTTTTGCTATGGTGGAGAATGGGGTGAAGAATGGAACTGGTGGGTTGTTTTATGCTGGGACCTATCAGTCTGTGTATGTTTTGGGGCAGTGTGAAGGTGATTTGGGCACTGGGGATTGTGGGGATTGTGTGAAAAGTGCTGATCAGAAGGCTAAGACTGAGTGTGGTGATTCAATTTCTGGGCAGATATATCTTCAGAAGTGCTATATTAACTACAGCTATTACCCCAATGGTGTTCCAAGCATAACTTCATCATCAGGTAAACTCAGATAGAAGACACTGATTTTTTTCAGATGCATTTTTGTTTTGTTTTTATCTACAAGGGTTTATACTTTAGGACTTTGTTTTATTATGTAATTTCTTTTTACTATTTAATACCTAGTTGTCTTTGGCCGGGCACTGCTTGATTTTAGTAGGTGGATTTTAAAGTAATCTTTTTGGTCAAATATGATGTGGGTTCTCCTTGATTTATTTATTTCTCTTGGAGATCATAAATTGATATGACGAAGAATGAAAGAGAGAGAGAGAGAGTGCTGGACTTTGACACATAAGTTTTCAAGTTTCCATCTGTCATGAGTAATTCTATCACTTACTTTTTCTTCATCTTTCTTTTTTTTTCTCTGACATTTACTGGGTAGTTTTTAGTTTCAACTTCAAGACTAAAGATTTGTGTAGAATTTTCGTGTGTATCAAATCAAAAATCTAACACCTGTGATGTGCTTACTGTGTGTAGGGACTGTAGGGTCTAGGCATCATACACAAAGGACAGTGGCGATTGCAGTGGGAGGATTGGCAGCTTTTGGGTTTTTAGTGGTTTGCCTGATGTTTGTTCGGCAGCTCATGAAAAAACATGGTGGTAAACATGGAGATTACTATTGAAGATTTGAATGCTTCTCAATCAAGACAAGTAAACGTTTTGTACAGCTACTATAGTGGAGAGAAGGCCAATGATTTAGAGCAGATTATTGAGGGCATGAGATGGGTTTTGAAGATTGAAATGCTTTTTCAGATGGGTTGTATTGAGATTTAGGTATCAACTTTTGATCTCATCAAAAGAAAGTTAGTATGCACTTACTCAAATACACACCAACTTTTGTTAGAGTTTTGTTTTATGTACTTGCCAGATATGGGTCCTCAAGATTATACTTTTTAGCTTTTGATTTCATTCTCTTCTTTGTTGTTTTTGCATCAATCATTGAGAAAAAAAAGTTTGGCATGGATCTTACTTTCTTCCTTTTCTATTTCGGCCCTTTGGATGTTTATGCCCTAATGGCAATTCAAAATTTAAAAAATATAAGTTTGATGGTGAGGTGCGAAGCATTTGTTGGTCGGTTTCCTTAACCACACTTATTAAAACACGCTTTGCAAGATTAGGGTTGTGCTATTCCCGATCAAAAATATGTGGAAAAATTAGTCCATTGCATTATTGACTAAAAATAATTAAAAAAATGTTATTTTTATTGCATGGGAGTGTTTCTCCCACCAGGGATAATAAAAAGTCTTGACTCTTGTTGTTGAAATGTTTATTTGGTTCAATTGGTCTCCATTTGATCTTTTTATCTTCCAATCCCTAGTTGCCTATCAAGCAGATTTGGGGTCCATCTAAGAAGTGAGAGTGCTACGTGCCCTTTTTCTTTCTTTGCCATTTAGCTTTACCCATTAATGCTGATGGCTGGCTGGCTGAGCCAACATTATTGCAAAAGTATTTCATCGTTATATCATTAGGTCGCAACAATATTTAGAGCCTTCCTAACTAAGCAATCAAATGGGTCATAGTCTTTTTTTCTTGTCTCTGTGTTTGGAATGGGGATTGAAATTAGAAAATTTGGTAGTTCGGGCATAGAATGATCACTATTTTTAAAGTTAAATGATGAGATGAAATATTAAGTATTCGTTTGATAACTATTTTATTTTTTATTTTTTATTTTGTGTGCTAGAATCTAGAGGAAAAAGAGAGAGAATGGAAGTGAGAATGAGAGTGGAGATGAGAAATTGAGAGGGAAGATGATAGAGAAGGATGAGAGGGAGAAGTAATAAAAGTGAAAACAAAAACTAAAAACTGAAATATTTTTAAAATTATTTTCACTTTCAAGTTGTCGTTTTCACTTTTGTTACTCATTCATTCCATCATCCTCTCTCTTAATCTCATACTATCTTCCATTATCACTCTTGTTTTCCTACTTTAACACAAAATATGGAAAGGTTATCAAACGGGCCCTAAAATTTATATTCAACTAGAGAAAGACGGTTGCGATGTGACGCACACTTAAAAAACTTCAAGTGAAGTCTTGAATTGTGGCCTAACAATGTTAGGTTCAGTTTTCACTTGTAATTACACAAGTGAAAAATGAAAACAAAATTTGGAATGTATTATTTGATTTTCGTATAAAAACATGGTAATCTTTCAACTTTCGTGATAGAGACTAAGGGCCAGTTTGGCATTGCTGTGCTGCGAAAATAATCGCTGTCAAATTTGCTGTGAGAGAAAGTAGTTTGGCGTTTGGTAAAATTTTTGTTAAAAGTGTTGTTGATATTGATTTTACTCATAATAAAAAAAAAGATTGCCAATTAATCATTAAACCCAACTCCTCTTCAAAATTGATTCCTGCATAATCAGAAAATAAAAGCACTACATTAGCTGCTTTCCCTTATAGCTTTCTCTCACAGCAATTTTTAACAATAAGTGATTTTCTCACAGTTTACCAAACAGGTTGGACTTCTCAAAATTTTTTAAAAATCACTTATCACTCCAAATAAGCAATGCCAAACTGACACTAAAAATAAACAAAGCTTCAATTGGGGGAAATCCACGTGGTTAATAATTCTACTTATTTAATATTTATAAATCTCATGTTTGAGAGACAGTTCAAACTTCAAAATAAAGCCATTCTTTTCTTTTTGTTTTTTCTTTAATCAAAAGCTTACACCTTTCCAAGTATTATATTATATATTAAGATAACTAATCAAAATAAGACGAAGAGGAAAATTATACCGTCCTTCAATGTATGGATACACCAAAGGATATGCAACCTCAGATTGAGACAAAAAAACATGTTCCATTAAAGGACTTCCACCTATGGGTTTTGCCATGGCAAAAAGCCACCTGGGCTAGCAAAACCCATCCCACGCCCACTAAGTGATTCCAGTCCGGACGGAAGGGTGGGGTCTACAAAGATTGGGCAAGCTCAAAGGCAAGATTGGTCCGAGCTTGAATTTAAAGGTTCCTGAATCTTGATGCGCCCAACTTTTTTTTATATTTCGTTAAAGGTTCTTGCAATGGATTGCTTTGCTTCTCTTATCATGTTCATAATTCTATATATCTATGGAATCCCTCAATCAGAAAAATCAAGACACTTTCTCCCATTCCCATTCAAGACACAACCTATACTGTCAATATCATTGCTCTCCGGTTCGGGTTTTCATTGTGCAGGAAAGGTTATGAGGGTGATGATGTTTGCACGCAAATGCAGAGACAAAAACAGTAAGTTTGCGGTTGAGGTTTACAGCCTTAGACTGAAAGCTTGGAGAAGTAGTAGCTCAGTTCCTTCCGTTTCAAATGATGTCCATGTCTCAACGAGAGACAGATGTCCATTCTTGAATGGAGTTGTGTATTGGATTACAATGCAGCCTAATTCCTCTCACTTCATCCTTTCTTTTGCTTTTGACAGTGTGGAGTTTAAAAGGATTATGCTACCTCATCAACTAACCCACAGTACGTGGTTTTCAAACAAACTCCCCTGATTATTCGACTGTTGGAGAAATCACTTTCGTTCTTCCAACAATTTCGAAGACAAGACGATGAGCAATTGGTTTCTTTTTATGAGGTATGGATTCTTGAAATGGATGATACTCGGAAATAAAGATTTCTTTGTAGTTCAGATTAACAGCCCCGGATTGGATGCTTGGAGAACAATTACCATTTTGTTATACTATAATCAATCTACTTATTGGCTGGAATTCTCACCCTACGGAAACGTGATGAGAGATAAAAAGAAGAGTCCACCACAACCTTGACGGGGAAGTTATTCAGCACCCTAAGGCTCAAGTCTAGAATCTAGAGGGGCTGGTGGTTAGCAGCAGACCATATCCATCAACGTTAACTAGGAGGCTCCTACAACATTTGAACTGTTGAGATCTTAGCAATTGTTTTTCCTAGTAGAGACCGATTGTTTTCCCACTGAAAGTTTTGAAATTGGTCTCTAATCTAACAAAGGCCATTCATCTGAAAATAATCATTATCTATCTCTCTGCTATTGTTGCTTCATTCCGCAAGTTGGACTATGCCAACATAAGTTCCAGTCCAGCTCTGTCACACCAATGAGTTCCGCAGTCATAAAACTGTACAGCCAGTAATGCATCCATGCTGTTCTAATAAGCCCCAAATTCGCAATCTTCTATTAAACTACCACTTCCTATCTCATATTTCACCATATCACCATTCTGACTAGCAAGCCAAGACCTCCTAGAACACGTACACTAGCCAATCATTTCCTATTTCATCCCTCACATATCATCATTCTGTCTGGCAAACCCAAACCAGCTACAACTACACTTACAGATCAAACAAAGGTTTTGAAACTGAAAAATGGTGAGGCCTGTACAAGAAGATCTGTCCGTATATAGCCACCATACCACCAACTCCGAATGATAAAATCAAGCATGTTGAATTCAATAGGTATAAGAGTCATAATGCATAGCACAAAACCTTTAAAACTGTGAAGGGGTGCCTACTGATTGTTTTAAACCTTAATGAACTCCCCACAACCACAATTTTACTATACTGTAAGTACTGACTTCTGAAAGTCAGGGAAGGAGATGATGTGAATATGTTTGTGAAAGATACAAAACAATTCACCATGTATTTCCAAACCAAGAAGAAATTGCAATTGTCCATGCACTACGCTGAACATTCTAATAAAGCAATGACCAATCACCCCAGAAATAGTTACTGATCCAGACAAAACCAAAAGTACTATGCTACAAAGCTCTCAGAAGTCAAAATAAATAAGGTTCAATTAATAGAATATATTCAAAACCTGTGTGTGTTGGCCAAATGAAAGACCCTCGACCAATTCCAGAGAGGATTTAGTGGCTGGCTGATGAAAGACATCCCCCGAATCCCCCCTCCATGCCATATACTCTTAAAATGCATGGTACAGATCAGAATCAACGTAAAAAAAAGTTCTAGCTGCCCAGAAAAAGGTATGGCTTATCTATATTGTACCATGAAACACCCTAGATTTGCAAACTGTGCCAAGGCCAATAAAACACCCCTACATAAAACAAGAGTCTCATGGCACTGAAGAGTCTAAAGTGCCGCCATAAAATTAGAAGCCACACCTCACCAAGATGCTTGGCATATGAAAGTTTAGACAATCACAACACAAAAACACTGGTTCTTAGGCATAGTGCTCAAGAACAACATTTGTTGAAGAAAAATCCCAATATTTGCAAGCATGACAACTACATTTGCACACGGGAAAATTCTTTTAAAAGCTATGCATTAAACAAAAGAGAGCACATACAACAACAAGGGATTATTATGAATAGTAAACACTAAGCCAACCAGCAAAAAATATTTCTAATATCGAAGCAAATTCAGCTCTAAACTTGTTCATGCCCAAATAAGAGACACAAATGCACCGTCAGGCATTTCAGTAATTCATTGAACTTCCATTCTCCCCAAAAAAAACACTAAAACTCTCGAAATTATTGCAATTCCGAATCGAATCTCACTAACCCTAGGAAATTACGCAGCCATTATAGAAAGCCCTCCCCAAAAAAGGTTCACCAATCTCAAACCAAATCGATACAGAATGGTTCTGAAAGAGGGGGAAGGTACCGGTGTATCCGACCCGACCCGGCCTGGCCCAATTCACTTAGGAGGCGGGGCTGAGGTGCCGAGGATGTTGGCCTGCTGGAGCTCAAGCTCGTTCAGCTGCTGCTCGCGGTCCATGGCGATGATCAATGGCACAACCAGTATGAGGAACGTGGTGCCGGCGATCCAAGCGGCCTTGCCGGTGCTCTTCATGAGCTTCTTAGTGACGAATGCGGCGTCGTTTGCGGCCTGCTTGCCCCGAACGACGACTTGGGACTGCGAGAACTTGGAGATCACGCCTTCGTCATCCTTCTTAGGGTTTCGCCTTTCCGGGAGGGAGATGCCTCCTTTTCGAGCTTGGGCCGCCATTAGAGAGAGAGAGAGAGAGAGAGAGAGCGCGGATTGGGGAGTGGATGGATGGACTGCGAGTTTACACAGGGGAAGGAAGGAGGAGGGTTTGGAGAGTGGACTATGTAATGAAAGTCTTACTTCTGCAAAACGATATGTCGTTGGATTTTTGTTTTACGACTTGGAATTGTAGTTGGCCCATGAGTTCTTCGAGCCTGTCCACAACTTATAATTGGGCTCACCTGATCTATACTTAAACCCAAACTCGGTTGCACAAATATAAAAATCTTAACGGTATAGCCGTGCGACTATACAATTAAAATATTCGAATATATTTAATGAGTATGGCCGGACGGCTAGACTCTTTAAATATTAATATTTTTCAACCGGATTAGCCTGAGTATAGCCGCGCGGCTGTACTATTTAAATATACTAATATATTTAACGCGTATAGCCAAGTGGCTATAATGTTTAAATATTAATTTATTTCAAACGTATAGCCGTATTAAAATATTCGCACATATTTAAATAGTACAGCCACGCGGCTATACTATTAAAATATTCGAATATATTTAACGCATATAGCCGCGCGGCTATACGCTTGCTGGACGATTAAAATATTTGCACATATTTAACAAGTATAGCCGCTCGGCTATACCATTAAAATATTCGAATATATTAAACGAGTATAGCCACCTGTCTATAAGCTTTAAATATTAATATATTTCAACAGTATAGCCGATCAGCTATACCATTGAAATATTCGAATATATTTAATGAATGTAGCCGAGTGGCTATACGCTTTTAATATCATTACATTTCAATAGTATAGCCGCACGGCTATACTCTTTAAATTTTAATATATTTCAAATGTATAGCCGGATGGCTATACGATTAAAATATTCAAATATATTTTACTACTATACCCTTTAAATTTTAATATATTTCGAACGTATAGCGTCACAGCTATAATCTTTAAATATGTACGAAGAAAAACAAATGAGGAATTTCAACTCCTATAATAACAGGAGAATGGTAGATAATGAAGAAGATGAACCAAATTTATATGTGGATCAATAAGCAAAACAAAGAGATCATTTAACCAATAGTTATTCTCTAACACCCTAAGCTAAGCATAACCAACTTCAAACAGCAAGAATCCAATATTTAAAGTACGGCTACTTCAACTTCAAACGGCATGTGATTTATGCATGGAGATGAGTAAGACTACAAGTTATGGTTGACATACCAAACTTTAAACCCATATTCCTCAAACATATCCCCTAAAATAGTTAAACCTTTATCATTGTGACTAAATAGAAAAAGGGTTTCATCACATATTCTGCCACTCAGTGACAGAAGAATCAATTCTGCTTGCTTGGTTTTCAAGTCAAGATATGAAGATGGCATCATTCAGTTTATCATATGTACTTGTGTTGGACTCCAACTCAGGTTACTTGATTGACTGTGTGCTTGAAAACCCATCAAAGATTTCTTCAGGCTCTCCATGCCTGTTCTCCAAGGAAACCAACCTTAAAGGGCAAAGCCATTCAAATTTGAAAACAGACAGCAAATTCCAAAAAGTGAGGTTTCTTCCATGCCTACTTTCTTCTTTTGAGCTTTTTGTCTCTTGCTTTCTAAACAAACCTTCTGTTAACCCTCTGATTCTAACGTTCTCATATTCTACTTGTGGGCAATCTTTGTTTTTGGCTGTAGAAGCACAAACAACAAAACAACAAAGTGAGTAATTCTAGATCAGATTATTTTTTGTTCTTTAATTTTTCGGGTTTTTTTCATGAGCTTAGTTTTGTGTGTGATATAATGTAATTTTTCTTTTGCTCCTTTTGGATTTTGAAGTGTATCCTAAAGTGAAGGTGAGGCTACAAGAACAAGATGATTATTTTTCCCCACAAAATCATCACAGGACATTGCTGTTGACAAATGCCTCTGATGAATCTGTCCCTGGTAAAATTTCAAAGTAAGAAACTGTTTCCATCAAACTTAATATTTGAAATTCTAAATCAAATACATATATATTTTTGCAGGGAAGGAGATTCAAAGCTGTTCTCCACCATCAATTGCCATAACCAAGAAGGCTTATGTCTGCAAGCTACAGGGACACTCCATTTCTTCATCCAAAGGTTTGATTGAACCTTAACAAAGTTCACCCTCAAACATTCAATTAACACTCACATTTATCTGAAAAATTGAACATACTTGTCAAGGACAGCAGAGAACAGCAGAAATCCTGGTAAGGCTACAAAACCAGCTGATGCTAGATCTTGTTCAATCCTTCGTCCCCGTGCCGTCTTATCTAGCCCTGGTAATTTCATTTCTGATTTTCCTTACACCAAAATTTAGTAGCTCATGAGATAACAGGAAGTTTTACTCTTTGATGTTTGGTTTTCAGAAAATGATGGGATGATTGGAAGCAGAAACAAGGTGGTTGATAAAATCTCATTGGCTGTCAAAGTGCATAACACAAAAGAGAAAGTGGCAGCTGCCCAAAAGCCCCAGCAACCCAAGATCGTCCAAAGTCAGGTGAAGAAGGCGGCAAGGCCTGTGAACATGACCAAAAGGCTCCAACAAAGCGTTGATAAAAAGAATGGGGTGGTGCAGAGTAGAATTCAAAAACCCATGATGGAGAAACAGCAACCAAGCCTTGGAATGAGGAAACCAAGTTTTACTTCAACTTAATGTTCGACATATCACATTGGATCAATTTGGATGTGCCAAATGATCTGTTTCTTTCATGAATTGAGCTTTCTTAAGGTGTGATGTGTATGAATTTCAATAATTTATATATGTTTATCAGTCCCGTTTTCATGGACCTACGGTCCAAGAGACTTGTTGTCACTCACCTTTAGATCTAATCTAAGGATTGAAAAAAGAGAGTAAAAACAAGAATTCAAATTTTGGAGGATTCCAACATTTAAAGTACGCAGCACGTGCTTATGCATGGAGATTAGTAAGGCTACAAATTATGGTTGAGACGTACCAAACTTTAAACCCATATTCCTCAAGACTATTTTGCTTCCCTCAAGATTATACCTTTTAGCTTTTGATTTCATTCTCTTCTTTGTTGTTTTTGCATCAATCATTGAGAAAAAGAAGTTTGGCATGGATCTTACTTTCTTCCTATTCTATTTTGGCCCTTTGTTGTTTTTGAACTTAGAATATCTTAGAAATTTCTTTCGTACTTGAACTTCAATTTCTAATACAATCCCATCCAAACAAGTAAAAATGATGCTAAATCATTATTGTTAAAAGTCATCTAATCATATGATAAGTTTTCTCCTCCATACTTAATTTCACAATCTCAATTACAATTACGGGTGACAATTTTTCGACACGATCAAACAAATAATATGGTAAATTTTCTCCTTCATATTTTTAATCACAATTTGACATGTATGTATTGAATTTTATGTGTGTATTTTTTATGAATTATTTTTGTATATTTGTTAAATTGTGATTTTTAAGAGGCAGGAATGCCCCCCCTTTCAAAGGAGGGCAGCATGGAAGCAGTGTACTTATATTTTTGGACTGGGCTATGGTCATTCACAAAATGCCCTAAACGTCTTTATCCACAAAATTTGGACGGGCCTGATCAAAGCCCAGGCATCATCATCTGTACAGCCCAAATCCAACATCCAAGAAAACTCCACGTCATTAAAAAGAAACGAATAAATTAAGAAAAATAAAATAAAAAGAGTCACCTGCCCTACGCCTACCACCGCTTCAAGTTTCCTCTGTTCTCTCTCTTCTGCTGTTTCGTTTTACCACCAAAAAGTTTTTACTCAAAGGCTTCAAAATCTCAATCTTCCTCGAAGCAGAGCTGAACTCTCTCGAAAACGACGCCGTCTCTGGCCTCAGGTACCTCCTCTGCGAGTTCCATTCACCGCCGTTTACCTTCCTTCTTTGTTGCGCCTTCGAATTAGGGTTTATCCTGCCAAACCCTAGGCTTAATCCTGGTTAGATTTCTCGTCTTTTTTGATTTGCTGCTAAGCGTATAGTCTGTGCTTTGCTTCTTTAATTTGACTATAATTTCTTTAATCTTCAACGAGTTAGTGGCCTTAGTGGTGTTAGTATTTAGATTGTATGTAAAACACACATAAATTCGGTACAGTTCCTTGTTTTAGGTTCTCATAGAAAATTATAATTCCGATTATGAAATTAAAGAGTGGTGCAACATATTATTGTTTATTGGAAAAGGGAGAATTCATATAAATTGTTAAAATTCATCGAGATTACTTGATTTGTTTTTTAATCCTATCCAATATAAAGTGTAAATTTCAATGCAATGAACCTAAACGTCGTTTCCCCCAACACATTTATATGGATTGGGTTCTTGTTGTTGGGATTGATTAGGTCGAAGTCTTGAAAGGGTTATTTGCACACTTGTTCTGTCCAAACTGTTAGTGAGAGATGTATTTAAGTGTGCCACTCTTGCTGTCTCAATTGTTGAAGAGCTTATAAGTTTTTTGTTTATATTCTTGCAGTTTGCACGATACTAGAGCAAAAATTTGATCGTCAAGTATGGGGGATAGTGAGACAGTTGTTGCTCAAACATCTGCAGTGATGGGATATACATCAGCAGGATATACCACGACGGGCTACACTGATGCCAACTCAAATATTGTTCCTGATACTGGTGCCTTGCATTCTAAGGAGACCACAGAGTTTTCTACTTCTGCTGCTCCTGCAGATGCATATTCTGCGGATCCCAATTCTCTCATTCAACAATCAGATAGTTACACGACATATGAGACTAAACCATCTGTTGGAGTGACAGATGCTGGTAATGAAAATGAAGCCATGGAGTCATCTCATGCTGCTAGTTATGATTCTTCTGTGAATGGTGTTGCTGCTTCCGGAACAGGAACTGTTTCATCTGTTGATAATGGAGATGCTACAGATAATGTGGCCGGATCTGTTGATGTTCAACAATTTGGAGATGGTTCTGGTATGCTATTTCTCTTTGTTTTTTCTTTTTTTATTTTTTAAAACTTTTGTTTAGCCGATTGACACCATTGACCATATGATTTGATCTGTTTGCTATTTTGTTCCTCCTTATAGATTATGCGTCTGAAAATCCGGATTCACTTCATTTAACTCTTTTACATTTTTTCTTATATTTATTTATTTATTTCTTTTGCTCAAGCTATGTCTGCTGAAGAAGAAAGACTCTGGAACATTGTGAGAGCTGATTCCTTGGATTTTAATGCCTGGACTGCTTTAATTGAAGAGACAGAGAAAGTTGCAGAGGTATGTTAGCTTGAATTTTGAGTCATTAGATGAAGCATATGGTTGAATGTTCCTGTTTCTCTTTTTCCCCAATGCAAGCACATCAAGAGATGGCAGTGGGATTTTCATGGGTGTTGTAGAATTGTGAACCTAATAGTGCCTTGTGAGAAACTCTCTTTATTCAAGTATGAGTCATCTGAGATTGCAGAATTGTGAACTTAATAGTGCCTTGTATATGTTCTTAGATATTATATGAGATCAGTTCTCTTAGTATGCCATGATGTTCCCATGGATTTGCATAAGTGGGTATATGAAAGCAGCTACCTTCGAATACATATGTTACTTTCTTGTTTGTTTTTCTATACTGACACTAATTGTTATTACCGTAGGTCTTGTTTGTTACTGTTTTGTCACCACTTCTTGCTTTCATAATTCATTGTCTATTTGAATTTCATTTGTATTTAACACCTAGCACCTCTTTGGAATTAACATTTGCTCAACATTCTTATGCAGGATAACATACTGAAAATTCAAAAAGTTTATGATGCGTTTTTAGCAGAGTTTCCTTTGTGTTATGGTTATTGGAAAAAGTATGCGGATCATGAGGCGCGTCTAGGTTCTATGGATAAAGTTGTGGAGGTTTTTGAACGAGCAGTTCAAGGTGTTACCTATTCAGTTGACATCTGGTTGCATTACTGCATATTTGCCATAAGCACATATGGAGATCCAGACACTGTTAGAAGGTAATAGCTGTTCATTTATGCATTCTTATTGTTGGTCTTTGTTTTGGTAGTTTATGACTGCATGCTTTTCTCAGTTGCAAGAAACTGGTGTTCCTGCTTTCTAACGTCATTTCAGTATGATTGCAACAGTGGTTCTTCACATGTATTACGGAAAGGTTTGATGGGAATGCACTTTAGAAATCCTTTTCTGATGTGCAATCCCTTGATTTTGAGGCTGCTGTACTAGTGTAGCTTTTTGTTTCGTTTTGTGTTTATAAGGATCTGATACCATTTTTTGGCCTCAAATATCCATTCAAACTCACATACCCTGAAGACCTGCATCTTAGTAATTTAGTCAATGAATTATGGCTCTATTTAACTTTGACACTCTGAAGTGCATCATTATGCAAATTGCTGCTGAGAAGATCTCGTCCAGTTAAGGGCTTAGATGGCCTCTATCACTGCTCCATTTGACGGACATAGTATGGTTTATTTCAGGAAGGTAAATGCAGCGTTGAGAAGTGTCATATGGTGTTAGAGTGAATTGTGCCGGTGTCTCCCTTTCATGGATGTCTTTAACTCATATGTATTGATACTTGTACTCATCTCATCACAATACTTCCTTTTTTATGGTCTTCCAGGCTTTTTGAGCGAGGATTAGCTTATGTTGGAACCGATTACTTGTCTTTTCCTCTTTGGGATAAGTACATAGAATATGAGTACATGCAGCAGGAGTGGGGCCGCCTTGCCATGATCTATTCACGAATATTAGAGAATCCAAATCAACAACTGGATCGGTATTTCAACAGGTGATGACTCCTAGCAAATTTACATGTTTGTTTATATTTATAAATCTACACTGGGGTTCTCTTTTATATATATATATATATATATATATATATATATTTTTTTTTTTTGGGTTTTCCATGCCTAGTATTGCATTGAAAATTATGCCAGAGGTGATTGCCTGTTCTTGTTGATGGTTTCTGAATTGTTTGCTTCATAAATTAGGGGACTGCTTTTATCTGTATGTGTGATACATTGCTTCCCTGTGCTTTTTATATCATGTACTCATCCATGAATAAGTCTAACATTGTTTGGAGTATATGCATATGCAAAATCCTGAAATTTAGTGAAGAACTTAGGAAAAGATTTCTATCTATTCTACCCTTTGCACTGAACATGACATCCTTTTTGTTTAAATTTTGTTTTGGAGCGTCTGATTCCAAATTTGTTGTCCCAGGATGTATGACCATAGTTAATGTATGCTCCCTGCAATGCGAGTAACCCTAATACTATAAAGGTGTTCAAATACAAGCCACACGACCTCCACAGGAGCCCTTTTGTATTCTACTTTTCATCAATTTAGGAATGCGTGTCATCATTTGTGATTTTTGTAACAGTATACAGGATGCACTACAATTGTATGAGTGCTTTGACATGCATAGTTTTAAATGTCCTTTTATGTGTATAAATATTTATGTGGATAGTGCAACATCCCATGCATAATATTGAAAATGGGTATGTATTCATGGTGCCAATGGTTTTAACAGCTTTAAGGAGTTAGCGGGAAGTCGGCCACTCTCAGAATTGAGGACTGCTGAAGAAGCTGCAGCTGCAGCAGGTGCACATTCGGAGGGTGGTGACCAAGTAAATGGTGAAGAGGTTGGATCTGATGTTGCAGAACAGTCTCCTAAACCTGTAAGTGGTGGCTTAACAGAGGCAGAGGATTTGGAGAAGTATATCACCATTAGAGAAGAGATGTATAAGAAAGCTAAAGAGTTCGATTCTAAGATCATTAGTTTTGAAACAGCTATTAGGAGGCCGTACTTTCATGTGCGGCCCCTCAATGTTGCAGAGCTTGAAAATTGGAACAACTACCTAGACTTTATAGAAAGGGAAGGCGACTTTAACAAGGTATTTTCAGTGAGTTTGGTTTCCTTTTTTGATTTTATGCCCTGTAGTTTTTAGCTTTCCTGCTTGTTATACAGTAACTCACAGTTAAGTAATATTTGCTGCATCATATGCTTTATTGGCTAAATCGTTGGATGAAGCAACTTTTAAAACGGGAATTTGAACTGAGACTAAAGCATGGGCCTTCGATTTGGTTTCTTCGAGGCTAAGTATTTCAAACCCTCATTTGTCAGTGCACGTTCTAGGTTCATGATGTGTTTGTTAGTAAATTTTATTATTTTTAAAGTTCCAATGTTATGCATGCAGGTATCTTCTTATCTTCCTAACCATCTGTCTGTCAGGCAAGGAGGGTCCCTCCTTTCCTATTTGAGGGGCCTCTCTGTTCTACTAATGGAGTATTTCTTGTGCATATCTCTTTTGTGTTTGGTTTTATCCATTGGTTATTATTGTGGTGTATGAATGCACCTTTTTGTAATTAGCTTTCTGTTTTTGTGAATCAGGTGGTCAAGTTATATGAAAGATGCCTAATTGCTTGCGCTAATTATCCTGAATACTGGATTCGATATGTTCTTTGTATGGAAGCCGTTGGAAGTTTGGATATTGCCAATAATGCTCTTGCTCGTGCAACCCAGGTCTTTGTGAAGGTTGGTCCGTGTAATTTATCTTCTTGTATGCTATCAACTTTGACATCTAGAGCTAAGAGATGAATGAGCTTCTATAACTGTTTATTTTGAAAGTAATGATAATAAAAACCACGCCTCGCTTTTTTCTCATCTATCTGGAATGGATGTAAGTAGTTTGGTTAGTGGAAAAAAAGAAAAGAAATCTAGTTAAAGGGATAGATTGTGTCGAGAATTGAAGTCCTAAGGTAGTTGAAATTTGGAAGTTGTCTTTGAGATGGTTATGAAGTCCACTGTTGTGCATGAATTCCCCAAGTTTCTTTGTCTAGAATGGAGTTTATATTGACCTGTCACAGTTACAAACATGAGTGTGAACTTATATTTCAAGTGTTGAAACTGTTGTAGATTATTGGATATTGAACTCTCAAAAGGAGTTTGATTGTTACAGTATATGATAAACATTTTTCCATGCCCTTCTTTTCCTGCTATCTTTTTTCCCCTCTGTTAGATAACGGGGACCTTTTTGTTTCAGATTATCAGCCTTGCACATGGGTTACACTTGTCTTATATTGAATTTGAGGGTGTATTACCATATGCTGATTTAAATAGAGTAATGTGTGGAGTTGATATTGCTATATGAACTACATTTTGGAGCTTGCCTCCCTCATGTTATCACTTGATTGAGGAATATTTCTTTTTCTCTGGGAATGTCTAATGTATGACTTGTTTGTCTTGAAATGGCAGAGAAAACCAGAGATTCACCTTTTTGCTGGTCGGTTCAAAGAGCAGAGTGGGGATATACCTGGTGCTCAGGCTGCCTATCAACTTGTACATTCTGAAATTTCACCCGGGCTTCTTGAAGCAATCGTTAAGCATGCAAACATGGAACACCGCTTGGTGAGATGATATAAACAAGTTGAACCTTACCAGTTTCCTTACACATGTTGCATGTTTGAACCTGATTGTTTCTTTATTTTTCACAGGGAAATGTGGAAGCTGCCTACTCTTTATACGAACAGGCCATTGCCATTGAAAAAGGAAAAGAGCATTCACAGACATTACCCATGTTGTTTGCTCAGTACTCTCGGTTCACATACCTGGTAGGTTGTTAGTTAATGTCTGTCTTTTTTATGGATTACTGCCAAAATTACTTAACTTAATTCAAGTGAACTAGATGTCCTTTTATGATATGCATCCTTGAATTTTTTGTGCCATTTTAGGATATGCTTCTGTGAACTAAATGTTTTCGCATCTCGTTGCTTTTTCTTTTCATTTGTTCCTAGGTATCTTTGAATGCTGAAAAAGCTAGAGAAATTGTAGTTGAAGCGCTTGAGCATGTACAGTTGTCAAAACCACTACTTGAGGTTCTCTCTCTCTCTCTCTCTCTCTCTCTCTCTCTCTGCATAATATATATATATATATATGTATTCCATTTTCTCTCTTAGAAATTAAACTAATTTCACGTTTTTCTTTAATTCTACTTGCAGGCTCTGATACATTTTGAGTCAATTCAGCCACTGCCAAAGAAAATTGATTATTTAGATTCATTGGTTGTGAAGTTCATAGAGCCCAGCTCAGAAAACCCCAATTTCGCGAGTGTTACCGACAGAGAAGAGCTATCTAGTATCTATTTGGAGGTATAAATATTTTATGTTTTATTGTAAGATGAATATTCAAAGAGGTGTTTATATATAAAACCGTACTCGTTGAGTTGAGTTACATGATTTTTGACCGGATCCTCTCTCTCATACTCACACATTACACGCTTGAAACTCAAGGGAATATGTAAAGTGCCTGAGAGTTTCTATGTTGGTCAAGCTCGGGAGGTTAATATTGACCCTGTTTTTTGTTAACTGGAGGAGTCTCTGATGTTTTTGTTCTTGAGGAGTAGTAGACTTCCTCTGGAAGTGGAAAGGTTTGAGGTTTGTTCTGCTTTGTGAGTTTTATTTGGAAGTCTTGTGGTGCTTTATTACTACCTGAGTGCATGCGATGTTCAGCCAGTGATGAAATATCTTAGTTGTTTCTTTAATATCTTAATTTCCATTTGTCCTTTGTGCCTTTGAACACAAATTTTCTGTTTCTCTTGGATTTTGGCCTCAAATTCTGATGTGCTTGGAAATGATTTTGCAGTTTATTAATCTATTTGGAGATGCACGGTCTATAAAGAAGGCCGAGGATCGCCATGCCAAGCTCTTCTTACCTCATAGGAGCAGCCTGTCAGAGAAAAAACGTCAAGCTGAGGACTTTTTATCTTCCGACAAAGTAAAGATGGCAAAGTCTTACTCTGGTGTTCCTTCGCCTGCCCAGTCTATCATGGGAGCATACCCAAGTGCACAAAGCCAGTGGCCAGCTGGTTATGGTGTACAGCCGCAAGCTTGGCCACCAGCTACGCAAGCTACACAGGGACAACAGTGGACCCCTGGTTATACCCAGCAGGTAGTTTTCTGACGTGATGCATTTAGTAGGGAGAGATGTCTCCAGATAACAATTTGAATTCAAAATTGGATTTTGTCCTCATTTCAATTATAAAAAAATTATTTATCTGATCTGTTTATTCAAATTTTCTTTTAATAGCCGTACAATGCATATGGTGGTTATGGAAGTGGCTATGCCAATCCACAAATGCCCGCAACGACGCCACAAACTGCTGCTTATGGTGCTTATCCCTCTACATATCCTGCTCAGGTATACAACACATTATCGATATCTTTTAATTTGTTTTTTGTTTTTTTTTGTTTTCTTTTGCTTTCCTTTCTTCTTTGCCCCTCCCATATATATGTTTTCTGAGCTGATAGTTTAATTACAATTTCAGCAGGCCTTCCCTCCACAAAGTTACGCGCAGCCAACCGTGGCAGTAGCAGCGGCAGCTACAGCACCAGCTCCGCAACCTGCTGCAGTGCCTCAGGCGTATTATGGGACTTACTACTGAGGTGGCAGGACTAGCCTGCGATATTTTGCCCATGTAATCTAATTTTCTCCTTTTCTTACAGAACCCAATCGACACAAGTTTTTTTTGGGGGGAACATTGGTTTGTAGCTAACAAAGATTTTTGAAGAGACAGGAATTAGTGATCAGTTATAGTCGTGTATGGCAAATGTATTTTAGATAATGATTTTCAAACATTTTTACGCGTAGAAATTTCTCGATCTTCAACAATGCTATTTATTTGTTGCTTACTGAAAGCCTACAAATTTTCTGATCCATCGTTCCTCCAACTTCAAGGTAGGCAAAATGGTTCTAACATGTAGGGTGTCATTTCATTTGAATAAATAAGAAAAAAGCTAGGAAAGGAATCTTGGAAACCAGCAGCCGCTAGGAAAGGAATCTTGGAAACCAGCAGCCTTTCCTTGTTGAAAGCAAATTTCTGTTTACCTCCTCCTTTTAGCTTTTTGTGGGCCGGTAACATCCCTTTGCCTTATTTAGGTAGTGGAAAATCAGACTTGCCCAACTCCTCACGTTACGGTTTGATTGACAGTGACGCTTCGGGAATCAGTTCCTCCATTAACATTCCATCCATGTTCTGTGTTTGGCCATAAGCCAATCCAAACGCATGACTTGAACCCAAATTGTCAAACTACACTAGATTGCACTCGGTACTCTTCTGAGACTCAAAGGCAGGAAATTAGGATACCTTTGCCCCACGTTAGCAAATCCGACCAAAAGATCAAGTGGATCATCTCCTCATATGCTCGAGAAATGCTTTTATGTTTTTGTTTCGTTGTCCACATCCCTTCCCTCTTTTGATAGGTGATGTAAGGATAGAGACGGAGAAAGACAACAATGAAATAAGGATACGAAAGATTTTCTCCATATGCTCATCCACAACTACTTTCTCGCGACACAATAAAAACTTGATTTTTTTTTAATTATAGACAGTTATTGAACAGTTGAAATGAAATATGCGTTATAAAATCTGAATTATAAATAAAACCTTGTGCTACGTGTCTTCATTCGAATATCAGCCGTCCATTTAATAAAATGAAACGCTGAGATTACTTGATAGATTGGTTGGATACCTTTCCCTTGGTTATTTTGTATCTTTACGCAAGCTTTCCTGGGTTTTGATGAGCGGTTGCGATTCGAAGTAATCCAACGGCTGTGATCTTCTGCAGCAAAACCCTTTAAAATTAGCGAATCGGAGTCTCATAAACCAAAGCCGGAAGCAAGCAAAAGCAGAAAGAAGCAGAGGCAGAACCCTTTGGAGCATACAAAGCCCACTCTCTCTGTCTCTCTCTCGCGCTCTCGAAGCTAAGCTCTGTATCATTTCCTTCGTTCTGAAGATTTCTTGCCGGTCTGAGCTTCTGGTACTTTCGAACGACGAATCCCAAGGTGCCGTAAAACCTTGGGTTTAGGGTTTGGGATATATAGTTGGCTTGTGTGTGGATCTGTGACCGATCGATCAGAGTGTAGACGACTGTGAGTTAGGGTTTCGTAGAGTATAACACAGAAGTATTTCACCGTCGCTGCATGCGTTTGTGTTGAGAGAGGAGGCAATGGCAAGTTCTTATCCTGGAGCTGTTAGTGCTGTTCAGGTCAAGATTCAATTCCTGCAACCTTCAAGTGTATATTTATATTTTTATGTATAGATTTAGGGTTGCGTATCTGTGTAATGTATGATTTGGGGTTCTTGCAGGTGGGGTCGTACTTTGTGGGGCAGTACTATCAGGTTCTTCAAAAGCAACCAGATGTTGTTCATCAGTTCTACTCAGAAGGAAGTTCCATTATCCATGTCGATGGTGATTCCACAGATTCTGCTTCCAGTATAGTGGTAATTGTTGCCTTTCTTGGTTCAGTTCTTTTTATACAGTTTGATCAATGAAATCGACATGCGAATCGATCTTTTTATTGTTAAGTACTTGTTTGTTTGCATTGTGCTTTTAGTTCGAGTAAAAAGCTCCATCCCATTCACCAACCAAGAACAAGAAATGTCACTTTATATGGATTGAGTACTTGGAATTGTTATCACCTTAGGAATTTAAGATATTGTGTCTGTGATATAATTACGAGCGCAAGATGAATGTCTTTGATTTAGCCTTATATTGTTTTCAGGGAAGCAAATTTATATGTAATCCCTGCTTTTTTTTTTTTTTGCTTTATCTTACTTGTGATTTCTATGTTTGTTAAATGTTCCTTGTATGTCTTTTCTCTCAATTTTTTTTTAGTGTTCATACATAACCTTTTCCATACGGACAAGCATGTCTGTCATTTGTATTCCTAAGTTGATTTGTTTGAGACCCTTGTGCTGTTTTTTGCACCCCTGTTAAGTCATTGGTTCATTAGATATCTTTTTCTTCTGCAGAAAATTCATACACACATACTGTCACTACATTTTACTTCAATTGAGGTCAAGACAATCAATTCTATCGATTCTTGGAATGGAGGTATTCTTGTGATGGTTTCTGGTTCTGTTAAAACAAGGGACTCCAGTGTAAAGAGGAAATTTGTCCAGACCTTCTTTCTGGCTCCTCAGGACAAAGGTTACTTTGTTCTCAACGATATCTTTCAGTACGTTGAAGATGGAGTTGTTTTACAACATCCTGCACCCATACAGTCAGAAGGCAGATATGATGTGCAACTGAGTGCCTCTAGCCCTCTTCCAGAGCCACCAGGTATTGTGACACACTACTGATTTCACCTATTAGTTGCTATATTGAAATTATTTTTTTTTTTTTACTTATTGAGCTACTTTTGGCATGGGGTTCCCATGTGTGGACATTTTCTTTATAAATATCAGAGTACTATGCTTTTGAGCATGTAATGATTTTGGTTATGATTCTATTTTCTTTTACATTTTCTATTTACCCTTGGTAAGTCAAGATAATATTACTATTAGACTTGGGTAAGCTCTTTTATGCAACTGTGTGCTTGTGCTGCTTGAATATTCCTTTTTCTGGCTGTTTATTGTGGAAGGTATGCATGCATGTATCATCCTTATGAATTAGCGAAGTGTTCTCTCTATGCATCATTGCAAAGATCTCAAGGATTAGTTTGTGGGAGATATTTTGGTGTGTATGTATTGGATATAACTCGGTGTTTTTGCAGTTTCTGACTATGTTTTCGAGGAAGAGGCAAGGGAGTACATGAACTCTGTTGATATAGAAGATGATCCGGTTGACAAGTATAGTCTCCCAGAGCAACAGGTGCAGCAAGATTATGAGACTGAAGTTGTGGTGGAGGAAACTCCTGCAGAGGAAACATATGCTTCATTTCAAAGCGTGGTGAACACTGTTCAAGAAACACCTGCTGTTTCTGTGGAGGAACCGGTGGGAGAGCCTGAAAAGAAAACTTATGCTTCTATAGTATGTGCCTAAACCCATGACTCCTGCTACTTCGGCGTGAGAATGTGTTTATTTCCCCGTTTGTGCCTTTGTGTTTGTTTTTGTGTGTTTTAGCAGGCATTGGCTTTGACTATATTGCTATTGTGCATCAATCTTATATTCAATTATCTATCTTCTCATATTTTGTTGAGCTTGCTTTAATAACTTATGTTTTACTGTTTTGTTGTATATGACTGGAAAATAATAGTTGCGAGTTGCTAAAGGGCCATCTGCACCAGCAATAACTCCACAACCTTATTCCAGAAGTGCTCAAGCTCCTTCAGAATGGAATTACACGCCTCAGCCCACTGTTGAACAATCCAACTCTGCTCTATCGTTTGTGCCTGAGTCTGGGGCAGAAGCAGCAGAGGAAGGTTACGCGCTAGAGGAAGAAGGTGGTTTGTTTTTGAGCCATGTTGTAGTGCTTAATGACCTCAGAAACTAAATTATCCATTGTTACTTTTTTTTACCTTGCTGCTTGTTACTTCTGGTTATAAAGGGGAATATCTAAGAGATTATTTGCTTTTTATCAGAATTTAACCGATGCAAAGACCATGTCATTAATTTATATTATGAATTGTATGGCAAAGATTCTCGATATGGTTTTCGAAATAAGAGCATGCATGACTAATTTAGGAATGAAAGTTTAGTTTCTTACGGATGACGTGTTGTAGTTTTATGAATTGGGGATTTACTGCTGTATGCTTGAGACTTGGTGAAGGTGAAGGTGAAGGTTGAACCATTGAATTTAACTTAGTATAAGCATTTGTAAGTTGAACCTCATGTTAAATAATTGTTTCAGGTGAACTGAAATCTGTCTATGTAAGAAACTTGCCTCCTACGGTTACTGAAGACGAGATCGAGCATGAGTTTAAGAACTTTGGTCAAATTAAACCTGATGGGGTCTTTGTTAGGGCTCGCAAGGTGAGTTTGTCTCTCTACTTAGTGCCACTATATATGAACTTGATAGGAGCTAAAGTAGAAATTGGTGGATGCAGGAAATTGGAGTTTGCTATGCTTTTGTTGAATTTGAAGACCTTGTTGGCGTTCACAATGCACTCAAGGTTTGAATTTTTATATTATTAAATTGATGTATTATTTGCTTTCGCTTTTCATATTCATGGATTAAGGCAAGTTTCCTGTTATTTGATGGAAGTACTCTCAGTTTTCATATATGTTTATTGGATCCATTCGGGATCCTTGGGTCTTCTTGAATTTGTCTTTGGCCATTCATTTATTTAGTGGGTTTAAACTTTCCATATCTTGCACTCTTGTTGACTTTGGGGATCTATCTGCCTTTGTATATAATTGCTTATATATTGGATTGTGCTTGTTGTCTGTAATTTTATGCTTGCATATGTCTGGGGTTCAGTGCAATTTTTGGGTTGATTGGTTGGAGAGAAACGGTAGAATCTTTTAATGCAATGGATTTCTTGTGGGACATGGTCAGTTACTGGCAATTGCTGTGGACTTTGGTGTCTAGAAAATTTAGAGATACTCCATTCTTTTATAATTAATGTGGATTGGGTGGCTGTTGTATCTTTGGTCAGTTCCCTTTATTAGGAATTTGTATTGCATGTGGTCCTTGATGTTATTTTACTGTTTAGTTTTGATTGTAGGGGCTTTGTGGTATATGTGATGGGTTGCTGGTCCATTGATGCTGTATTTTAATGTTTGGCGCATTTTATTAAACTTTATCAAGCTTCTTGTTAACATTACTCTTATACCGTGCTCTGTAGTCTATATATTTTGCATGGCTTGAATGTGTGTTTTTCCCTGTAGGCATCTCCGATTCAGTTGGCTGGAAGGCAAGTCTACATTGAGGAGCGGAGACCAAACAGCACTGGAGCTGCTCGAGGAAGTATGTGCCTGATTTCATTATTTTTTCATTAATGTCTTTGAGGTAGCAAAGTGTTTTCGGATGATGCCTATAGGATTTAATCTTTATAATCTGTGTGGGTGTCTGTTGGAAATACATAAGTGCAAGTAGATTTATGGGATGTGGGGTGGGGTCTTGGAGACGGCCCTTATGGTTATGTTTTCTCCTTACTGAGGTGATTTTGTGGATACAAATGTGATGGTGTTGGCAGCTGCTGCATGGAAGTGGTGCTGCCTTCACAAATCTTAGAATATCTTGGTGGTAGAGATGTGCCTTCTCTCAATTTCAGTCTCAATCAATTTTGCTTTGCAATGTTCCTTCTTTTTGTTCTGAGATGTCATTCAGAAGCGCATTAATAGGATTGCATGTAATCTACTTACTGCAGTTCTTCCATGATGTATTAAGTGCTTTCACTAGTTTCAAGGTTTTCCATGGAACCAAGTCATTGTCTTTCATGAGTTCAGTTCAGAAAATGTTTTAGTACATTTATAGGAATGATGCTTAGTGAAGTTAATTGGCATAACCAGCACTTAGAATGTGATATACCGAAGTATTAAGCAATAGTTTTCAGGTTTCATTACATGTTTCGGGTAGCGAAATATACTACTGTTTTATAGTGGAGGTAAAATGCTAATTTGCTCAACTAATTGTCTCCTTACTTGCAGGAGGAAGGGGGAGAGGCAGAGGCAGTTACCAACCTGAAGCCACAAGGGGGCGTTTTGGTGGCCGGAGTTCAGGCAGGGGTAGTTACCAGGACGGTGGAGATTACAGCAGAGCGAGAGGCAATGGTTTCCAACAGCGTGGCACACGATAAGAAAGGAAGGATTTTAGAAGCACACAAGCAGAAGATCAAGGGAAACATTATCTGAGTTTGAAAGCTTTTCGAGATGCAGAAGATTCCCGGTCTAATATTTTCCTCTAGATGGTTTTGTGAAATTGTATTTGTACTTTTCAGTGTCACTTACATGAAAGTTTATTTGGACTTAAGTCGACGGTTTATGCTTACAAGTTTTCTCTCCCCTTGGATGGTTTTTATCATGCAATTCAAGCGGGGAATTTTGGGCCTTTCAAGCCCCAAGTTGTGAGGAAATGTGATAAGATGTTTGTTTCAAGTTTTCTATATGAAGCCTTTCAGTTTTTCATGATTCTCATACGTTTTTTACGTTTTAAGTTTTATTCTTATTTTGCTTTAGCCTTCATCACCAGAGAAAGGGGAATAAGTTTAGACCATTCATCTCAGAAAAAAATGTTTTATACACATAGGCCATGAACATTCTTCATGAAGTTCTCAATCATTGTTTCCTACAAAGATCATGTACTGAAAATTCCTCTCTTTAAATTCATGACCACAATCGCAAATGCATCACCTATATAGATTTACATCCCATAGTTATCTTTATTACAAAGCTATCAAAATTTTCTTAGGCGCTTGCTGAAGTCATAATTCCTTCGTGAGGATATGACGGGATGGCATGAAGATCGTACCCTGACGCATAAGCTTCATCTTCATCTTCGTCTTCCTCTGTTTCCCAGAGGAAATTAGCATATGCTGCATGGACATGGCTGAAAATCAAGAAGTAAAAAATTATGTCAAACTAAACAGGGCCTTCAAAATCTCAAAACATGTTTGATGTACACAAAAATTTGCGTACCTGTCTTGAGGTGCAGCTTGAACTGCTCGTTCATAGTAGCTCAGGGCTCTATCTTGGTCGTGGTGCAGCTCCCATACTAAATTAGCATATTGAGCCAAAACTTCACCATCTTTAGGGTCTGCTAGGATGGCTCGAGAGTAATATTCCTCTGCTCCACGAAGGTCTCTCTTGGTCTGAAAACAAACATGCAATTTGAGCACACTCACAAAGATAAAAAAAAAGAACGTCAAAAACACAAATTTATTGAAGCAGAAGAGGCTCACCTGATACAAAAATTGAGCATAATTTCCAAGAAACAAGGGGTTCCCTGGATTTTCCTCAACCAGCTTCTTGTAATGCCCCTCAGCCCCATGGTTCTCTCCTCCATCATCACCAGATCCTTCCCAATTAACTTCTCCTCTACCGCGGCTACCCCCGCCGCCGCCTCCACCAATCCCAAGCCCCTTTGCAAGATGCATTTCTCGACTCACAAGCTCTCTTTTCTCTTCAAAACCTGCACTCCATATTTTGTCCAAAAATTTTACATCCTGAGTTAAGCTCATGTTCTTCACCTTCTCCTCTAAACCAACATTTTCACCTTCCATAGCCACAACTCTCTCCACATTCTCCTCAAACTCTTCTTCCTCATCCTCATATTCTATATCACTATCTTCTTCTTCATCTGAGTTATGAAGTGAAAAAGATGGGATAGTTTGCAGCATTGTGCACTTGAATCTTCCAGGAAAAATCTTGGGTGGTTTTAAGGCACAGACACGATCTTCATTTTGGTCACAAGAAGCATAGGCCAGTAGTCCTTCCAGGTTCCCATCAGACTGAGCCCTTCGAAACCCGTGGGATGAAAACCGGTCAGAATCAACAGAGGGAGAGATTGGTGAGGAATTGTGTGAGATGTTGAGAGCCACAGTTTGGTGGAATGAGAATTTGGAGGGAGTATGGTGGATGGTGGATGGTTTGGTGGGCTCAGAGTGATGGTTGCTAATGATATTGGGACTGTCTGCTGAGAATGATGAAAGGAGAGATCCAATAACTGGTGTTGATGAGCTCCTCAGCAACATGATTGATATTCTTCGAAAGAAAGCTTTTTTTGCTGATTTTCCCTGTTCTGCTCTGTAGATGAAAATTCTCTGCAAAATGACAACATAATATATATGAGTTACTGGAGTTGCATTATGAAGTTGCACAATGGCAAATAAATTAACCCTTTTTCTTCAATTATGCAGTTGCAGACACAAGAAAGAAAGTGCTATGTTTATAAAGGCAACATTTCTCTTCAGAATAAAAAATAATTATTAAAAAAAAAAAAAAAAAACACTCCCATGAAGAAAAGCTTCAAAGCTTGAGAAAATGAAATTGCAAGGAGGAAGGAGGGGAAGAAAGAAGCATACCAGCTTTCTGGGGTTCCAACCAATGCCGTAAATGACAAAGAAGAATTAATTATTGAGTCTTCTGCAACAGTGCTGCTGATATATAAAGGGGCGGCTAGAAATGTGTTTCATATTGAGTTGTGATTTCCCTTTTCTTGTAAATGGAAATTATGATATTATTTGAATGGCTGAGAAGGCTCGGATTTAACTTGGGTGCAAAATATCTACTTATCTTTTTTAGTTAGTTGGAAAATGGGAATGCTCACTGGAACCTCATGAAGCTGAAAGCTCTGTCCTGCATCATATGCTCCGTTGGATGCTTTTGACACTTGGACCCAAGAACCAGTAATATCTATGTACAACTGTTCGATCGTCGTTGACATGCATTGTGACATTTTATAGAATTTTTTATATTCAAGCAAGCGATATTCTACTCTAAATTACAAACAGAGAGATGTGCAATCTGTTCTAATCAATTTGGCTAAGCTATGTTAACGCCATTTTATAGAATTAACTAATACTTTCCGCACACTTTGTTTCTACACCGCAAGAAAATTCATCTTTATTATTCATCTTTTCTTTTTCCTTGAAAGTCTTACAAGTACCAGAAGGGTCAAAATCGATACACCTTTTGATAATTGTGGTTATTTGATGAGGAATGTACTCTCTTCACTGTGTGGAGCAAATAATTTGCTTCTTTAAAAGGTCGTTAAAATAAAATATATATATATATATATATATATTTTGTCTATTAGTACGAAAGAAAAATCAGACAAAATTTGAAGGAAATGACATGATATTGCCATTGGCATGTTGTCTGCCATGAGAAAAATGCAGAAAATAAAATTTAGGAGACCAAACGACCGCCCGTGTTGAATTAATGAAATACAACTACTTTACAGCCGTACACGTAGCATAAACTGAGAATTATGAATTCTTCAGTTGACCACAAAAAAAAAAAAAAGACTGAAAATTATGATTGGACCGACACGACGTCCTTTGTTGTGTCGTGTCCTACAATATGCACCAGTGCACCATAAGCTTCACAACACAAGCCCACATGGGAAGAAAGTTCATTTGAGGAATGTAGCTTCCTTTTTGCAAGGAATTAGTAACATGCACCGATATTCTGTGTTCAAATTCTCCTTTTCGACAGAAAAATACTGCCCTTTTTATCTTTTCATCTTTTACATTTTATTTCAGCATCGTAAAATTTGAGAGGGATCGTAATATGATGACATGACATGTTGGAAGTGTTGAAAAAATACTACCTATGAATGCTTGTTTCTCCTGGTTTAGTGGAGTTCCTTCTTTCCTGGAGACTTTATGTTGGTTTCTTTTTATTTCAATGAAGCATCTCTTTGACCCAAAAAAAAAAAAGAAAAAGAAAAAAAAGAATGCTTGTTTCCGTCTCAAATTACAATTTACTGTTTACTACTAAAGAATATTCAGACTATCACGGTCAATCCCCCTTGTTTTTCTTTTCAAATACGACCAAGGTGCCCTATCATCCTAATTGGTTGCATTCACTTTATCACACGCAACTTTCCCATAAATAAAGGCGAACTCTTTTTAAGAAAAGCTTCATTCTTTGAATTTCCAAATTTTATGGTTTTCATGTTTTGATTAAAATTTGATTTATATGATTTAAGAATTCGTCGAGATTCTCTTAGTTATTTTTTTATACATTAAAAAAAGAGAGGAGAAAATGAAAAATCCCTAATCTACTTAGCAGTATTGCACCATGAACACAAATTTTTAATTAAATATCATGTCGTCTTTTGCATTCAAATCAAATCATCATCTTTCATTATCGAGCTCTAAAGTTGTGCACTGTGGGAGAGGGCCCCAAAAGAATGACTCTTCTTTCTCACAGAATTTTGAAATATCTCTACTTAAAGGTGGTGTAAATCCATTAAAAAATTTGGAACCGTGTGTTACGTTTGCGATTATAGAATCAAGGATACAGAGGCAGACCCTCGTCCTGTTTATGTGAGAGCGAGAAATAGGCAGAGAGAGTTTCGGTTTCGGCGAAACGATGTTCGGGTGCAAGTGCTTCTATTGGAAGAAACTCACCGATTTATTCCCACCAGAGCCTGAACCCTTCTCTCTGCCTGATCCCATTCCTCAGTGGCCTCCAGGTATGAAGGTTTTAGTGCAAAGCTTTGATCTTTGTTGGATTATTCGTTTTGTTTGGTAATTTAAAATGTGGGTTTCTATTACTATTTGGATTGTTCATGGATTTTGGGCAGTATGGTTTGCGGATTGTGCTGAAGACAATCAATTGCGGTTGTGATAGTTTGCTTTTTTTGGTTAATGGATGTTTCTGGTTGTTGAATGGATCATGAATTATAGCCGTTCTCTTTTTAGATAAATTGTAACTATGTTGTAAACAAAACTATTTTCTTTTTCCATTTATACAGAAAAAAAAAGTTACTTGTTTTGCACCAACTAATCAATGCTTGCTTTATATGGGAATTACTGATTTATATGGTTAGTTTGATTTCCTCATACAAAGTACCCGGACTTATCAGAATTTAGCATATTCTGGGAATCATGAAGTTCCAATGGCCGTTTGAATTTGAGCTTGGCTGCTAATATGAAAATTACAATCTATGCAAGCCCAATATTTTCTGTTTGTATCTGTTATTTTGTATCTTCTGGTAAGTTTGTCCTCTCGGCAGGCTACTCTATGGTTGGCCATGCTCCTATAACATGTCAAAACTCACAATATCATGGTTCAGTCATAAGTGCGTTTAGTCTACTGTGTTGCTTGATGACTCAGTTTTTCATCGGTAGTGCAGAATTTTGTGTGCAAAGAGCCTCTCCATTGATCATATGCTTTAGACTGGGGATAAGTTGTATTGTACCACATATGATGCATGACATCAAAAGAATGCACCTTTTGGTTGGGATGGTTTAACTTCATATTGGTTGTTTGGTTATTTCTCTTTTTCGTTTCTCATACAAATCTTAGTCATATTACTAGAATATATTCCTTTTCTCCTTTGTGTCCCTCTTAAAGCTTCTTATAAATGGTCTTTTATGCCCTTAATGGCTAGGTTCAGTTTGCTGAGGCTTGTAGAAGGGTAGGAACTATGAAATATTCCTTTAGTTCTGATGTTTTATTTTTCTGAGTACAGAATTACTTACTTAAAAGCTCCAACAGTTGGGGCCGCGTATCTGTTCTTGCTTTACTTGAATAATAGAATATGAGATAGAGATATGCTTGTCAGTTTTGTGCCTCAAAATATTTTGAACTTCATTTTATGTGTGGACGTTTTTTTTTTCTTCTTTTGAGTGCTTAGCGTGCTTGCTGTTGTTTATTGTGAGATTTCTAGATTATGGTGTATCTCTTTTTTTTGTTTTGTTGGAATTAGCATGTTGTATATAGCTTGTTTCTTTTGGGGTTCAGTTTCCATATATACTCTCCAAGTTATGATGGGGTGATATCTGTATACTGCTTACCATCTCCTTTCCGCCCTTTTCAATATTTTTCCCTATTTTGAAAGCCATTCTTACATATTATTTAGCTATCTTCGTTATTGGGATTAATTATGAAGAGGTCCTGAAATTCTTTCAATCTTTTTGTAGTTTCATATTCACCTATGTTGCAGCTGAATTTTGATTAACATGCAAAATTTTGGAGGTTGTGCAAATACATAAACATCTTCAAGCATGCCTGAGTATTAACTTTACGCAAAAAAGTAAAAACTTAATAAAGTCAATGAGAAAACTGAGTGTTTGGGCATTCATAGTAGAGAATGATGAAAAGTGTTCAACAGAATTCCTGAACCTAGAGTTTAAAACTGAGTCTTGTGATTCCAGTTATTTATTTGAATGACATATTGGATTACTTTTCTAAGTGATTTTAGCATGAATTTTCCTTCTCAGGTGAAGGTTTTGCTTCTGGAAAAGTAAGTCTTGGAGAAATAGAGGTTTTTAAAATCAACAGATTTGAGTTCATCTGGACCTGCTCTCTGCCAGAGGACAAGAAAAAATGTGTTACATTTTATAAACCAGCGGGAATACCTGATGGATTCCATAGCATTGGCCACTATTGCCAATCTAATGATAAGCCTTTACACGGTTTTGTTCTTGTGGTTAGAGAGGCCGATATGCCAGAAACAGCCGATGTTTTGGAGCGTGTCAAGTCCCCGGCTCTCAGCAAACCACTTGATTACACATTAGTATGGAGTCCTGACGAAGGAAATGAGGAAATTTATGGTGCATGTGGCTACTTTTGGCTACCTCAGCCGCCTGAAGGTTACAAAGCAATGGGATTTTTAGTGACTAACAAGCCTGACAAACCTGGGCTGGATGAAGTGAGGTGTGTTCGAGCTGATTTAACTGACAGATGTGAAACTTACACACTCATTCTTAATGCCATTACAACATCTCTCAATCTTCCTTTTCAAGTTTGGACTACGAGACCACATCATCGGGGAATGATGGGGAAGGGGGTTTCTGTAGGTACATTTTTCTGCAGTAATGACTTGGGCATTGTAAAGGATCTACACATTAGATGCTTGAAGAATCTGAATCCTAAGCTATCTGGAATGCCAAATCTTGATCAAATTCATTCACTTATCAATCATTATGGACCCATCGTTTTCTTTCATCCAGAAGAGGTCTACTTGCCATCTTCTGTTTCATGGTTTTTCAAAAGTGGAGCATTGTTGTACAAATCTGGCACATCTGTTGGTGAGGCTATTGATGGTAGCGGCTCAAACTTGCCAAGTGGGGGGACAAATGATGGCCAGTTTTGGATTGACTTGCCGAATGATGATCGAAGAGAAATTATAACACATGGAAACTTGGAAAGTGCAAAACTTTATGTTCATGTGAAACCAGCTCTTGGTGGGATTTTTTCTGACATTGCAATGTGGGTATTTTGCCCCTTCAATGGACCAGCCACTATCAAAGTTGGGCCTCTGGACATCCCTCTTAGCAAGATCGGACAGCATGTGGGTGACTGGGAGCATTTCACACTCCGCATCTGCAACTTTTCAGGAGAGCTTTGGAGTATATACTTCTCACAGCACAGCGGTGGCAAATGGGTAGATGCATATGATTTGGAGTACATAGAAGGGAATAGGGCTATTGTGTACTCATCGAAAAGTGGCCATGCGAGCTACCCTCATCCCGGGACTTACCTTCAGGGGTCGGACAAGCTTGGAGTTGGAATAAGGAACGATGCTGCTTGTAGTAATCTATCTGTGGATTCGAGTGTCCATTACGAACTTGTTTCAGCTGAGTATCTTGGAGACGGGGTAGTTACTGAGCCATGTTGGCTGAATTTTATGAGAGAATGGGGTCCAACAATTGTGTACAATTCAAGAACTGAGCTTGATAAAGTTATCAATCTTTTGCCTGTGATGTTTAAATATTCAGTGGAGAACATTTTCAGTAAGTTTCCAGTTGAGCTTTATGGGGAGGAAGGTCCCACTGGACCAAAGGAGAAGAACAATTGGGTGGGAGATGAAAGAAGTTGAGTTTGCTTGGTTAGTGCAGAAACCCACTTGAAGAATCACTGTTTCTTTCACCCTGCACGTGTTATATTGATATATAGATTAGTGAGCCATTAGATTTGAAGGCCAGCCTTGTTGTAAGCTGTAACTCTATGTATACTTGACATTCTTGTGTGTATATATATATATAATTTAAAAGATAAGGCATCTAACGGTGCTATTTCTTTTGGTCCCAAAGAAAGCTAAAATTTCTAATCCCTACCCTGTATTAGGGTAAATTATAACCAAACGTGCCTAAAGTTAAACGCTCTAATGAGATGCAAACTAAAATGTCGAAGCATTGGTGAAATTTACCAAGAACAAAAACTTGGTTTATCATATTAATTCCTTTGTAATTGGGTCATGGGGCAGGCAGCCCTCGTTATCGAGAAGATCGGGATGGCTCAGTCAGGGGGGTAGTTGGGTTGGAGTAGGCTGATAGGGTTCACCACTCCCCGTCCTATTTCCAGTTCGATGAACCAAGTGGACTAAAGAAAAAACAGAACTGACATAGTTGATGCATCAAATGCACTGTTAGTAGTAATCCTTTACCTCGACAAGGCAGGCTTAGCTAAGAATTCGGCAGTCGAAAACTTTTTTTTGATTCTTTCGTAAAGTGGTTAAGAGCAGTTACCTTTACACCCGAAGTCCTCTAATCAAATATACTCCCTCAATATTGGTTGTATTAAAAAAAAATATATATATTGTAATTGGGTCATGAAATTACCCAAGTAAAAAGGGACCATGGGCCTTTTGACGAAATGGACCTCGACTCAGGTACGCACTCTTTATTTTGAGAAGGACAAAACGGTCCAGTCGGTCACGGTGGGTGCGTGAAAATTGGAAGCGAAGGGCACCAGAAATACTACTAGAACACAGCATACACGAGAGAGGACTCAGAGTGAGAGAGAAATGCTGGCGAGGAGGTTGGTTTCGTTGTTCAACAAGAGCACCTCAGCATCACAGTTTTCCAGGTTCAAATTTCTACTGTTTTTTGTTCAAAACCCCTGATTTCTGATCAAATTCTAATTCCCATTTGAATAGCAGCTGTTACTGCAATGGCAGCTTTTTTTCTTTCAACAACAATTATTATTATGGGCTAAACCCATTTCGTAGTTTTGTAGTTTTGAGATCATATATATGTGAATTATTGCTGCAGTTCGGCAAAGACTGTGGATGAAGGGAAGAGCTCGTTTGGTCGTAAAGCAGTGTCTTTTCTTCTGATTACGACTACGGGAGGTGTAGCTTTGAGCGCTCTTAATGATCTTGTTATTTATCAGAGCTGCAGCAGGTATTTTTCAGATTATCTGGGACTTTTTTCTCTTGTGTCTTAAACAATATGATAGATCTGTTTGTGCCTGCTCAAATAGGGAACTTGGGATGGTTGCATTGGGTATTTCTAATAACAATATGTATTTTTGTATGTGATTGGTTTTCTTAACGTTATGAAGTCTTGTCTTATGTGTGTGTCTGCTATTTTAGCTTAGAATCTAAAAGCTCATTTGATTGAAAAATGTGGTTTTCATTTCTTGTGTTTGAAAATAGTTTGGACCAGTTATATGACTGGCTTTACTAATTAGATCAAACTGTGCAATCGACAACTTGGTAATGTGCAAAGAATTTGAGCATTCTTGTAATGTAGTTCATGAGAAGTTTTTCGCATAAGCTTTAAAGAAACCATAGAAATTACGAGTTAATATTGTAGAGAGGGAGGGAGGGCGAGTAAAACTAGCCAAATTTTGTTTATGACTTCATCTTATCTGGAATAAATGTCTTACGTGTCAGCATCTTTCTTGTTTGATGTGTGCTTTGTTTCCTCTACATACACAAATCATGACACAATGTTCCCACTTGAAGTTGGAAGTTTAGGCAGTTCTACTTATAGACTGTTGGTTCATTGGTAGTGATCTGTGGGAAGAATGAGAGTTTTCTTAAGGGGCTATATAGAGGTTGAGGAACAACCCTAAACCATTTCACTGTCCTATATGTATAATTAGGTTATGGCTTCACGTTTAATCCTTTCCTGAAAATTTTGCAGCAAGGCCATGGAGAAAGCCAGTAAGAACCCGGCAATCATAGAAGCTATAGGGGAACCTATTGTGAAGGGCTCATGGTACAATGCATCGCTCGCAGTAGCTCATAAGCGGCATTCTGTATCTTGCACATTTCCTGTTTCCGGACCACGAGGTGGGGGAGTCTTGGAGGTGAAGGCTGTACGTAATGGAGGTTCGTATTGATTTACCTACACACAAACAGATCATCGCATGTCCAGAGACACAAGCACATACACTTAAAGACATACATTGTGCACATGTGCTCAAGCACACTCCTGTGTTTCTTATTTTGGTATTAGGATTCTTCTTCATGCACTTCCATGTGTGTGCTACTTGATTTTACATCTAAAACCATAACAGCTGTGCATGATTTTACATCCAAACCCAGATAATTGATAGGCATCCTTTGTTGCTCTGTACTTTTTCTCCTTGTCAATGCTGGGTCCTTTACAAATTGGCTTGTGCAGAATGTTCGAATACTAACTATAATATTTTGTGTTTGATTCTGGATTTCAACTACATAGTACATATCACTTGGGTTTTGATACCGATTTCTCTTTCGCAGATGACACCTGGCTTTCATATCTCATACCTCGTGATTGGGACATACTAATCATGGATGCCCTTGTTCATGTTCCTGAAAATGAAGTGAAGCAGCAAACAATGCGGATCGGTATATCTGACACCCCTGCTCCAGCTTGCACAGCATGCACCGGTTGTAGCACTCAAGAATCAGTGAATCCAGAGAATAAATAAAGTAATAAACACATCAGTAAGCAAGAGTATTTGCCCATATAAATTCTCCTTTTCACATAAACCTTCGTACAGAGTGGTACAATAGTAGAAGCTTTTCACACTGAATTACACTTGAGCAGAGTATTTTGCCTAGTAGAAGAAGATAAGAGAGCTTTGGTTGTAGTTATACATTGCAGCCCATCTCAGTTTTTCTTGAGGAAGCTTTTGGTTTTTAATCTTGGGCCGGGTTTGAGAAAGTTGAGTTGGGATGGACTGACCAAACATAGTTCCCTAGAATGTTTAATTTATTTTTTCTTGAATAAGTGATTTGGTGAAATGAAAATAAAGTTTTCAGAAGCCATTCTATAATTTCCCAAGAAAAATGTAGGGCCTAGAAGGTTTAGGTCCAACGCTAAATATTAACTTGAAGTAAAATACAAACGAAGGATATGGGTGGTCCGTCCATCCATGATAAGACAAATCTTAAAGTCAAAAAAGTTGTGTCTTGATTTGTCCCATTTGGACATGGACAAGATTGTGAAACTTCATCATTTTTAATTGCTTAATTTAATTGTCTTGTATATGGTGTCTTCTAATTATAATTATTCCTTCAAAATATCTTCTATCGTAACCTAATGACGCGTTATTAACATTTTCTGTCAAATAGAATGCATGATGATTATTTTAGAGTGCTAATTAATAACAGTTCCGTCGACAATAATAAAAGTAACTAATATGAAAACCTTATCATCATTTAGCTTATCTTAACCTAATGCAATTGATTAGTGGAGATGTGGCTTGAACTAAAGAAGATACCATTATTCCACATCATTTGATTGTTCCCTCTTAAATTAAAGACTTCCAAATGAGGTGTCACCATCTCACTGTGAATGAGTGTGGGGGAGCATGGAACTGTATGATGATGTGGGCATATGATATTTTTCTCCATTCCTTGGGCCCACTTACATACATGAGCCGATCCACCGTTGACGGACTTTGTCCCCCAGTATGACGCCGTCAAAGGCCGAGCTCAGGCTAGGCCAGAGTGCTCCACGTGGCAAACGGACTTAAAAACGTTTCACAAATTCCCGGACCTGAAAGCTTGGCCAATCGTGTCCCTTCCCATCGTCGGTTGAGCTGTCCACATTAAATCCGATGTTTCCCTGTTCCCCACGTGTCACAAGATACGTGTTACCCAAGCGAGGGCCCCACGCGGTCCTAACTCCGACGTGTTGAGACCTGTGTTTTGTGGACCCACGTTGTCGGCTTGTCGTTTGGAGCGTATGGGTTGCGGCGGGTCCCATCTTCTGTTTTCGTTCCTACTTGAAAAACACGAGAAAATCTCGTTTCCCGTTTTTTCAGTTGGTTTCGTGGTTTATATTTATAAAACTCTTTTATATAGAAAAAAAATTACAGAAGCTTGAAGGTGGTTGCCTTCTAGTTTTATGAATGTACTACTGTTCACAGACGGGTTAGGCCAGTCGATTATAGTAGTGAGTCCGCCCCTTTAAATTGAAGTTCAAATAATTTAACATTTTGGTTGTATTAATTTTTTTTAAAAAGTGTTTTTCATTCTAAGGTTCTCACTAATTCTAGATTGAATTCCTTTTTTCAGAAGATCGATTGTAACAGATAAAAAAAAAAAACTTTCTCCATATATATATATATATATGAGTCCCGATCTCTTAGATTACAGGAGTCTAAGAGATTGTAGTCACCTACCTTTGGATATTAATTCAATTGTTCAAAAATAAATTTCTTAAAATAAGTGTAAGAGTAAG
Source organism: Prunus dulcis (assembly GCF_902201215.1). NCBI lineage: Eukaryota > Viridiplantae > Streptophyta > Magnoliopsida > Rosales > Rosaceae > Prunus > Prunus dulcis. The sequence continues at coordinate 17,540,576 of NC_047657.1, read as the reverse complement.
TGAACTGTTGAATTTACATCCAACGGTGAATAACTACAAATGTCTTAAACCCTTATAGTTCAAAAGATCAGTACATATATAAATGAGAGCAGAGAGTAAGTATATAAGTTTGGTGTCGTCAGACGAGAACGATAAATTGAGGTAGTCTAGAAGCAAGCAAAGATATTGATGGAGGCGCATAAAGCAGACAGTAGACAGAGGTGGGTCCCGCCCGCAATGAGTATGGGTAGACCCCATCCTCTTTCGTTTTAACACCACCCACACCAAACCAAGGCAAAGCAAACACCTACCTTTTGCCCTTCTTTCTCTTTCCCAAAACCGACCAAACAAAGCATAAAGCTTTCATTTTTTGTTCAACAAATTGTGCACACAAATTTGCAGAAACGGCCGACAAAGCGTTTGATTTTTGTGTAAATTTGCGCGAAGGATCACTGCCCCAAGCAAAACCCACTTCTTCCTTTTGTTCCTTTTCCATCTTAATCACTTGCTGTAATTGAAAATTCCTCTCCAAATTGAGCCTCTCTTGAAACCAACCCTTGTCTGCTCTTTTATACAGAGGCACAAGCATATAAGTAACTTCTGGGTTCTGAGCCTCTGAGCTTTGTGATTGAATTTGAGTCAGAAGGTGAAAGATTTCAATGGAGGGTGTTTTGGGTAGTGGTGGTGGAGGTGGAGGTGGAGGTTCAGCTGGTGGGTCTTTGATTATGTCAACGCTGTCTAAAGAAGACAACTTGGCCATGTCTTCTGAGGACTCTTCTAGCCCAGATGAGTCTGAGCTTGAGCTCTGTCTTGGGTTGAGCCTTGGTGGAGGTGGTGGTGGCTGTCTAGGGAAGGCCCAACAAGGCCCAAGGGGTCAATATGCTAGGATCTTGACTGCTAAAGATTTTCCTTCTGTGCGTTCATCTTTGTCTTCATCATCAGCTTCTTCGTCCTCCTCATCTTCTTCTTCATTGAGCAGTGCTAATGTCACAGCTGGGACCAAGAGAAGTGCTGATTCTGTGGCAGCTGCTAATGGTGCCAGGTAAGACTTGACTCGGAAAAAAAAGGTTTTTTTGGGCTTTTTGTTTTAAAGTTTCATTCATTCATTGATGTTCTAGTTTTAGGTACTCTAGGCTTTCTCCTTCTCTTATTGCACACAATAAATTATTGTTAGCATTATAGCTTTCCAAACGTGGTTCTGTTCCATGTTAACCTTGATTTGATTTTATGACATACTTTCTATTTTTAGCAAATGTTGTTAGATTTAAGAACCTAGCATCCTGACAAGGAATCCCCATTATCCTTTAACTCCATAATTAGTATTCCATATTGGCAGTTGGTCTGGAGGCAAATAATCTCTGCTTGCTTAGCCCAATGCTAAATATCCTTGATGGAAGCATTGGTTTACATCTTGGAGTTATAATACTCGTGTATATCGGAACAACACTATGGTTCTACATTATTGCGCACACAATCGTATTTGTGATTTTGTAATTACCCAGAAGCATTAAAGTAGCTATTTTTCTTTTCATTGTTGTTTGAAAAAATATGGGTTGCGTAGTGGTCATTAGCTGCTGTCCTTGAGTCATTTGTATTGAGCTATGGTAATTTTCGTCTGTTTTTTAAAAGTTTTTCGTTTTTGTTTTCTTGTCTGATTGTATCTTTTGTTGGTTGAAGCAGTCAGGTTGTGGGATGGCCTCCAATCAGAACTTATAGAATGAATAGTTTGGTTACCCAACCGAAATCTTCATCCACTGAAGTATTTAACTCAGTAGATGAGAAAAGTGAATGCAAGAATACTGCAGGGAAGGCAAACAGTGGAAATGCTAAGGAGAAAGGGCACCTGAGGGCCTCCCTATTTGTGAAGGTGAATATGGATGGAACTCCAATTGGGCGGAAGGTTAATCTAAGTGCACAGAGTTGCTATGAAGCTCTAGCACAAACATTGGAAGATATGTTCGATGGACCCTCTATGCATCTGAACTCAATACGTTAGTAATTCTAGCCTTTATATTTTGATATTCAAAATTGAAGAGTTCATAGGGTTTGTTAGTTTTTTGTTTCAAAATCCAGGCTACTCGAATTTGAGTTGCACAATGATCCTTCTATACACTGTGGCATCATCTTACCAAGCTCCCTTGGAATGCCAATTAAATGGAGAAAAAATGAAAATTGAGTTTTTTATTCGCCAAATTTTTTCTATATAGGAAAGTTGAAAGTTATTGGTTTCTTGAATATGTTGGGATTCAAGATAAATGTCATATGCATAATATCTATCAATCAAAATGTATGGTTTTTATTTGGACAAGATAGAATTTATTGATATTAGCTGGACGGAGTCTTTATTTCACTTTGACTGATGGTTGTATGTTATCTATACTCAGGTTCAGGTGGTCAGGAGGAGCATGGTATAATGGCAGGAGCAACTAGACCATCAAAGTTGCTGGATGGATCATTTGAGTTTGTGCTCACTTATGAAGACAAAGATGGAGACTGGATGCTTGTTGGAGATGTTCCTTGGGGGTAAGCTTATCAATTTGGGGCCTGTGTTTGTGCACGCGAAATACTATAGTTGACTTCAGTAATTGTGCTTGTTTCATCTAATTCTTATAAATTCTGTATTAGAAGAATCAGGTATCAAAAATTTTAAAACCCATCTCTGACTACAGTATATGGTTTTTGAGTTATTGGTTTTCTCAACGCATTTTTCATTTTTACTTATTTTGCCTTCAGGATGTTTCTTGGTACTGTGAAGAGGTTAAGAATTATGAGGACATCTGAGGCTAATGGGCTTGGTATGTAGATGTGAATGAATCATCAATTTTGCCTCCGAAAGCTACTGCTTTACCCAATACTGACTCAGTTAGTTCAATTTGCAGCTCCAAGGCTACAGGAAAAGAATGTGAGGCAAAGATGCCAGCCGATATAGATCCATTTCTCATAACATAACAAGAAGAGACGACTTATGGTTGAAGATGTACAAAGTGGATGAAACTTATAGTTGGAGCTTTTGGAAAGAAGAGAGAAACCTTTTGGTTTTTTGGGTTCATTTTTGGTTGCTATCAAATGTTATTTCATTTTATTCTTGGTATGCCTTCTCTGAGAGTTATCTCCCTGCTTTTTCAAAGCCACAGCCATCTTAATTTTCGATGTCATAGTACTATATATATACATATGCTGCATACTTTGGTGATGATGTTGTTGAAGTTGTATATATGGGGGACGCATTCAAATCCCTTTGTCTGTTATAGCAGACGGGCTGTTTTCGATTCCCCTTGTTTAATGGAGATAAGATGTTTGATAATGAGAATGATCAATGTTGTTGCGGGGCTTATTGAAACTGAAATTTTACACAACTTCTGATACAGACCAACCAGACCCAAAAAGAAAGCGAACAGATGCAGAACGTTTTGTAAGAATAAAATGTCAATAAGATTGGAAAAAATTAAGCTGACTTATTTTGTACTTGAGATGTTATTCTAATAATCAGATATATGAACTATTGATTACAAACATTAACAAAACGCAATCTTAATCTTACATACAGCATGAAAAATCAAAATAATAACAGCCAAATAGGGAAACTCAAAATTACTGTCCCTAGAGAAGGCCATTTACAGGTGAGGTGCTAAACACGGGCTGGTCTTTGTTGGTTGCATAAGCTTCATTCTTGTTGCTAATGCTTTTCCTCCGAGGCTTTGCCTCTCCAAGCATGGTTATGACATCCCTCATTGAGGGCCTGTCCTTGGGAAGCTTGGCAGTGCAAAGCAATGCTATTCTAAGGACTAGGAGCATCTCTTCTTGAACATGCAAGCAATTTCCTACACTGGGGTCCAATGCTTCTTCTAAACTCTTGTTATCCCTAATCTTCCTCCGAATCCATTCCACAACGTCTACCGATTCTCCGAACTCAGGGTCTAATGGCCTCTTTCCGGTGAGAAGCTCCAATAGAACCACACCATAGCTGTAGATATCAATCTTTTCATCAATCTTCAATGTGTATCCATATTCTGATCAAGTAAACACAAAGTCACAAACTTGTTAGTGACAAGAAACTTACCGAAATGTGTACAAGATTAAGATGTGAAACTAGAAGGTAGAAACTCACCAGGGGCTATGTAGCCATACGATCCAGCCACCATGGAAACTGTCTCATTTTTCCGAACCATCATCCTTGCCAACCCGAAATCAGCAATCCTTGCATCAAGGTTTGCATCAAGTAGTATGTTGTTGGACTTGATGTCTCTATGTATGACTGGTGGGTGACAATCATGGTGGAGATAAGCGAGACCTTGAGCGACACCAACTGCGATGTTGTACCTTGAAACCCAATCTACAAGTAACCTCCCTGCTTGCTTGCCATGCAGGGTTTCTCCTAGGCTGCCATTGTGCATAAACTCATATATAATCATCAAATTGGTATCATTGTTCAGAAATCCTAATAATCGAACAATGTTTCGATGCCTTAGCCTCCCCAAGACATTCACTTCCCCAACTAGATCATCACTGCTTCCAGTTTCAACGTCTGTTGCCGGTCTCCATAACTTTTTAACTGCCACAACTGTGTTTGATCTTGATATCTCCGCCTTATAGACAATCCCAGTAGCTCCCATTCCAATCACATTTGACTCCTTCACACAAGCCAGAATGTCACCACTTGTGAAACCAAGCCTCTGGAATGCCATCAATCTCCATGGCCACTCTCCCTTGCCAACTTCAAAACTATCTTCGAAGCAACTTCCATTCGAATACCACCTTTTGTACAGAGATCGAGCACCAAAAAGTGCAATTCCAGCTGCTAAAACCGATAAAATCCCAATAACCCATCCTGCAACAATGTTCCTTGTGTGCAAGCTCCTATGCCTTGATGTAAATGCTGGATTTCGCATACACGGAGGGAGGACACCACCACAGAGACCAGCATTGCCCACAAGGTCACTTGGGTTTATTGTTCTAAGCACACCATTTGCTGGGACAGGACCTTCTAGCTTGTTGTATGAGACATTGAGAGTTTCCAAGGCTGGAGAGATTCCAAAGTTTTCTGGTATTCCACCAGTGAGAGAGTTATTGGATAGATCAAGAATGGACAATGTGGGCATCATGGAGATTGATTTTGGGATATCTCCAGTCAATTGGTTGTTCCTAAGGTTCAAGCTTACCAATTTCTCACATGAAGCAATGCTTGCTGGAATGGTTCCTGAGAAATGGTTTGATGAGAGATCAAGCACTGAAAGTGAAGGACAGTCCTGGAATTGGTCTGGGATCTCTCCTACTAAGTCATTATTTGAGGCCATCAAGGTTTGCAAACTTGGAGCAGAAAGAATGGTAGAAGGAAGAGAAGAATGGAGGTGATTTCTAGAGATATCAATGAACGAAAGTGAGGTAGAAGAAGAAATGTCATCTGGGATTACACCAGTGAGATTGTTATTTGCTAATTCTAACCTCTGAAGCTTCCCGAGCTTGCCAAGACCGATTGGGATTGTCCCAGAAAGAAGATTGTTCTGCATTCGAACACGGACAAGTGAAAGGCATGTCGATAAGCTCACCGGAATTGGACCTGTGAAGGCATTGTTGAAGAGGATGAGCTTGGTAAGATTGCCCTTATTGCACAATGTTGATGGAATCTCACCAGAGAATGAGTTGGATGAGATGTCCAACCACTGCAATGGGGAATTTTTACCAAGATCACTTGGTAAATGACCTGAGAATGAATTGTTCCATAGCTCAAGAACACTTAACTGAATCAAACTTGCAAGTCCCAAAGGGACTAAGCCTGACAACTGATTACACATTACATTCAGAAGCTGCAAATTCTTCAGCTCACCTATCTCAGCTGGAAGTTCCCCTGATAACATGTTATCAGAGAGATCCAGCAATTTCAATGAAGTAATGGTTACCATTTCTGGTGGGATTTTACCTTCAAAATTGTTCTTATACAAGAACACAGTCTCCAGTAGATTAAGCCTGCCTAAGTCAGCTGGAATCTCACCACTAAGATTGCCAACTGCCAAATCAAGATACTTGAGGTTGGTGAGATTCCCAAACTCCATTGGAATTCCACCTTCAAATTCATTGTACCCAAGAATTATGCTTTCCAAGGAGGAAAGCTGGCCAAGCTCTGATGGGATTTGACCAGTGAGGTTATTCCCAGAAAGCCCAAGAAACTTGAGCTTCTGCAAGTTCTTGAAGGACTTTGGAATTGAGCCTTGGAAGAAGCTCCCTCTAAGATCCAGAGTCTCAAGCAGAGTGGCATTGCCAAGATCCTCAGGAAGAAAACCAGAGAAGTTGTTGCTTGAAGCATTCAATGTTTTCAATCCACCTGCTTTCCCAAGCCCCCATGGAAAGTCACCAACAAGTGAATTCTGACTGACATCAAGGCTCTTCAATGCTGTGAGATTTGCCATGGATTTTGGCAAAGATGAAGAAAACGCACTGCAGCACAAGTTGAGAGAAGTGAGACCTTTGAGCCATTGGATGTCATCTGATACAGGGCCACTGAGATTCATGTGAGAGAGATCAAGCCTCTCAACATGCCTCTCAGAGTTGCACCACACACCAGTCCAATTACAGTGAGCTGCTTCATACTTAGCCACATTTTCTGGCAACTTCCAATCTTTGAGGCTGTTTAGTGGATCAATCAGACCAGCTTTTATTGAAAGCAAAGCAGACACTTCATCATTAGCCACAGCAGCAAAACCAAATGAAGAACAACCAATGAAACAACACAAAAAGAAGAAAATCAAGAACTGGGTTTTCAAATGCATCTTGCAATGCTGCTTGGGTTTTGTTAGTTGGCTTAATCTCTCTGACTTTCCACCATTTTCACTCTCTGAAACTGATACAGAGAAGGTGAGAGAGTGTAGTGGAAAGAAGATTGGCTAATGTATATGTGTTGGTTTATAAATAAACAATAATTGAATTGGTTGATTGATTAGTTTCTAATAATAGTTTTTTTAAAGGGCTCGTGAGATCTTGGGCACTGCAATAGCTGTTAACTGCAAGTAATGACGGGGAAAGCTTTGGACTTATTGGAAGTTTCTCCGACACCAAACATGGGATGGAGAATGTGGTCATACCTCTCTCTCTCTCTCTCTCTCTCTCTCTCATGCAGTCTAAGTGTTCTTTCTTCTTTCTGTTATTTATCTGTTATCATATTTGGTCAACTTGAGTGAGTTATCATAATCCCATAATGAAAATTGTTTGATTTTTTCCCGTAATTCTTTGTCTTATCTAATTATTTCTTATAAATTAAAACTAATAGGATGAAACAGTAAAAGGGTTTATCCAGTATTGGGATTGGGGGAAGTTTTGATCCCAATAAGAATTGGATCATACCTTTTTAATTTCTAGAACTCAAATTGGAAAACCAATGTGATGCAAACGATAATGTACTTTTAAGTTAATCTAATCTATGAAAAAAGGGATTCAAAGTAAAGTATAAGAGGACGGACTCATTACTCTTGGTCAACTAACCTAACCCACTTATGCAAATTTTTCTTTCATTCCCATAAGTTGATTTATGCATTTGGGAAGTTGAAATGCTACACACATACTATCTTTATGTTCAAGAGCAATAATTAAAACAAGGCTTATTTACAGTAGATTCAAAAATCAAAGTAAACTTTAACCGTAATTTTAAAGGGCATTGTTATAAATAAGCCTTAAAACAGTTATACCTGGGACATGGAAGTTTGGGACAGATTTTTCTTAAAAGCCACTTTATCTTAAGCCTTACACAAAGGATGTGTTGGAACCAACTCCAAAAGTTACATGCATGAATGATTTGGTTTTATCTCAAGCTTTTCCTGCTTCAGCTTGTACAATAGGGTAACTTCGATTCTAAGTATGACAAAGATTCAGAAAATATTGTGCCTAAAGTGGATCCATCATTGCATGATTAAAAAGAAAAATATCAAGCGTGTGTATTTGCTAACATCAAACCCAAATGATAATTCTCACTAGTTTGCTATTAAAAAAAATTTACACAGTTTATGAACCTTCGTTTTCCCACTTTTTAATGTCTCAAAAAGAATAAAAAAAGCAAGGCCAGTTCATACCCATGATCGAATTATATGGTTAATTAGAACTCAATAACTCAAAATGAACATGTCATTTATTCCTCATGATTGATACGAGAGAATCTTGCCATGTTACAGGGTGAACCAAACATTTAAACAAAGCCAAAAACTCTGCTCTGTTTAAATATATTACAAATTGATATGGGCCATACCCATACCTCAATGTTAATATGCAGGGCACCTTCCTATTACTTAGTGCACTGCACCCCACTTTGAAAGATTGGTAGTTTTACATTCTCTAGGAACACTTGTAACTCAAGTGGTTACGAGTATTTATACTTACACTCGAGGTTCTAAGTTCGATTCTCTCTACTTTAATATCGTTTGTATAAAAATAAAAATTTACACATCTAAACAAAAATTCTATAAAACACACCCAATGGGGAGTGCCCCAAGTGAATTATAAAGGAAAAAAGAGTGGAAAAAGCGAGGAGCAAACAGGAGGAAATGGAAGAAAGTGATGTGCGTCAATGGTGGTCTGAGCTAAGCCCCACCTACTGCCACTTCTCTCAGATTAAATTCTTTTATTTTTTTTCCCCTTTTTCTTTTTTTCCTTCTTTGTTATTATACTGCCAATTTTCACATGGACACATGTAGAGCAGTACATTTAAAAATAGTGGTAATGTCATATAGTGGCACTTTTTTTAATTCAACAAATACTACTATTTCTGCTCTAAAAACAGATGGGAAACCCATGTGAAAACAGCAGCTTCCTTGGGAAGAAGAACCTCCACCCTATTATTGGAGAGAGAGAGAGAGAGAGAGAGAGAGAGAGAGAGAGAGAGAGAGAGGTTTTTTTTGGGTGTCTTAAGAGATTAATGGGTTGATTGATTTTTGTTTTGTTTGTGATCTTAATCTTACCTTCTCATCTGAAGAACCCATGGGAAGAATGTATGGATGGTTGTATGCTTTCACATGGGTTTATGCCAAGGCACACCAAAAACCAAAACTTTCATGATTGTAAAGGGAGACTTTTAAAAAAAAAAAAAAAAGAAGGGATCACAATGCTTGTGGCTGCACGTGTCCCACATGCATGAGCTGGGGGTCCATGATGTTTTGGGACCCACATTTGGTTTCACTAATTTTAATTGAAACCCTAGTGCATGACAATAATTCAAACCCTATGTGCCATTTTTGTGTGGTTTTGATCGACTCTTGAACAGGTTTTGAACTATTTGTGTTTTATTATTGTCTCATCATTATTTTGGGTTTCATGACCTTATAAGTGAAAATATTGTTTTGATTCTTGAGTTGAGCAGGTGGCTTATGCAATACATACAATGTTACTTTTTGAACATGTGAGAGCAAAACCCTCATCAAGAAAAGTTAGATGCAAAAGTTTCTTTTTTGATATATATATTTTTTTATATCACACTAATGCTAAATAAAAACTTCAAAGTCTAATTGTTTAAGCCAAATTAAAACCCATAACAACAAGCCCCAATTGCAATTTTTTTGGCCCAAGACTCCCTTTTGGGCCTCTTCCTTCTCATGTAAAAAATAAATAAAAAATCAAGACAAAATTTGACCAAAGAACTTCAGTATTGAATCAGTGTTTCATTTTGTTATTAAAATAAATAAATTTAAATTATTTAAAAAAAAAAAAAAAACTCTAAAATTAAATCCCCAACATATATACTTTAATTTTCTTTTCTTCTTTTTATAAAGATTTCTTTTCCATTAAAAAATATATATATATAAAAACAATCGAGCTAACAGAGAAACCAACAAAAAAGCCAGCAGAAGAACAACAAAAGGAGAGAACCAAGTAATTCCAAATCCTTCTTCATATTGATATTGATCAGCTTCTGAATCAGAGAAGACTTTCTTCCCCTCAGCAACATTGATATGAACATTTCTTCCTTGCTGCTCATCACCATCAGCCAATCTTATATGAGACAAAATGTGAGGAAACACCTTCTCGCAAGACTCTTCTCCAATCAACAAATCCGAATGCCCAAAACCCTCCACAACAACCCTCTCATGCCTAAACCCTGGCTGGTGCAGCTTCATGTATTTATGAGCAAGAAAAGAAGTCTGAGGTGTCACAAGGAGAGGCCGCCCGCCAGATATATAGAGTGTTGGGAGAGCCATTCTTTGTGGATGGATCAAATAGGAGTTGCTGCCATTGCTGTCCACTATAAAACCGGAGTTGCATATCTTTCTGAGGTGAGGAAATGCTGCCATTGGAAGCCTTGTTGAGCTTTCCTTGTTCAACCACTGGTGCACTGTTGGACTTATGTTTTCGTGCCAGAATGCGTTCCCAAATATGCCGGAGACAACCTTACATTCACTGCAGCTGCATCTCTCGTACCGCGGTATCAGGAGGGCTATCAGTTTCAGGAGCCTATGCCGTAAGCTCACTGGTGGTGATGTTGATGTTTCCACAAGAGGAAGTGTCTTGTTATTTCCAAGTATCAACATTGATATCTGCATATACATACATTTATATAAATTATAAAGAATTAGATAATCATCCTTGTTAAGTACATTACCAAATCTAACACCTGAACTTTGAGCGAGAGAGAGAGAGAGAGGCTCACTGGGAGCAGAGGAAGCCGCATTTTGACAGTGGACAAAGCATTAAGCTTGAAGAACATGGAAGAGTTGGTGCAAGACAGAGAAGCTATATGGCTAGCAGAGACATGACCTCCCATGAGAGCTATGTGTATGGCTAAGCCTCCAACACAGTGTGCAACTACATGCACCTTTACGTTTGGTCCAAGCAATTCAAGCATCTTATTAATGGCTGCAAATTATTGATTCAGAAAAGTGGAAGCAATTATAAATTAAATGCTCAAGAAATATAAATGTATATGATTGATCTATGCTCTTTTAATTACCAGCAGGGATATCAAATCTTCCAACATCTTCAAGGGTAAAAGTGTTCGAAGGATTCAGAACATGCAGCCTTGACTGTAACAGCCATGTTTCATGCCCTTCTTCAATCAAAGTTCTGACCAAGTCATTTGGCTCTGTTGGCAGCCAGTAACTCTCAACAGCATATCCATTAACAAGGAGAACCGGGTTACGTTGTTCATCTGATCCTCTAAGTTTTGACAAATTTTGCTGGCACTTCCATTGCCTGCAACTGATAACCACTCCATCCTCTGCATGCATACATAGATTTGAGTTTTCGGGCTTCTAAATCATTTCGATTGAACTCAAATTTTTGCGACGTACACATACCTGTTTTTATATCGTGAAGAGTGCTGCTTGGATAAGAATATTTATGCTCACAATCTGACAGATTAAAGTGCTCTTGGCTACCTCGAGGCATCTGCAAGAAATAGGTTCTGAAGAGAGTCCCTGAGAGGAGGCTTAAGAATTTTCCTTTCTTGTTTCCTTCAAAGCTCACGAGGCTCTTAAGAAGCTCCATCATGGAAATACTAAGCTCCCCTTTTAATATTACCTTGTCATGATCATCATTCTTTGAGCTTTTGTCGGCAACTTTTTCAAATGTCACATGCAGTGTGGTAGCTTCCCTCCATGCATATGATGCAAGGAGAAAAGGATTCATTATCTTTCTCCCCTCTAGAATATATCTGCATACCAGAGTTAACATATACGATCAGGTTGAATTTTTTTTGGTGTCAAAATGTATGGTTCAAACTCGCATTCTAGCAAAATAAGTCTAACAAGAGAATTTTACTCTTTGTATATACCTTGAACCGGTAGACGCCACAAGATGAATATGATAACGCATATAGTGTGTGTACGGAGCTCTGGAATCTACTTCACACAAATTTACATCCCCGTCTATGATATGTAAATTATCCTTCTCAAAGCCTCTAAATTCTACATGCCCTCCAACTTTCCCTCTTAGAAGGGGATGAGATTTCCCATGAATATTAGTACCCAAGTTCCATTCAATATCAGAGTCCTTCTGGTCCTCACCATGAGGGTTCATTTTCATTTTGAGATAAGCTGTGCATGGCATGCCCCCAACGTGACCTCTCATGGTTTCTTTAAACGTGACAACCGATCTCCGGCCATTATCTATAGTCTTAGTCTTCTCAATGAAGGAATCTGGATCTTGAACACCTCCAAGATAATTAGTACCTTCTCTCCTGATCTTGTACTCCAAAACATCCTGCACAAGGTGCCTACTTATATGCTCAGCTGCAGTGGCAATAGTAAAAGATGGGTTGATGCCAATGGAGCATGGGATCAAAGAAGCATCACACACGTAGAGGCCTGGATGCACCGTGGCCTGAGGGTCGAAAATCTGCCCCTTGGGGTTGCAAACACCATGTGAAGGACCTGATGATGATGCATTGCACCCACCTAAAAGATGGACTGCTGTGCTCCGGTATTTTGACATGAAGAGAACTCCTCCTAGTTTCTGAGTGAGCTTTTGAAAGACTTTGATTTTTCGTGGGAGAAGTGGATCACGAGGTGGGATAAAGCTGATTTTGTTGGTGCCCTTCTCTAACATGATCTTGCCATCACTCTCATCATGTCCCAATGCAAGAAGAGCCACTGCTTGAGTTGCTTTTAAACCCATTGCAAGTTTTATCTTGTCTAAAATCCCATGAAAAAACCAATATCCACCAGGCCATCCATAGGTTAAAATTCCTTTGAATAGAAGGTGCGGATAAGCTGTTGGAAGTATAGCATTCTGCATGTTGATCATAAGGAGAAATTAACCAAATATCGACTTCTTAGATTTTTCACGACACACAAGAAAATATAATTAATAACCACTACTTGGCGCAAGAAACGTAATTAATAACCAACATGTCGCACAGGATGAGGTGACTAAAAGCACTATTAGGACCTAATAATAATAGCTAATAGTTATGATTTCTCATCATGTGTGACGGATGTAAGTGATTATTAACATTGTTTTCTTGTAGTGCGCGCGTCGCTAAAATATTAATACTAGCAACCAAAAGACAATAAATAAAGTATAAACTAAGAAGTCCCCAAACCTGGATTGTAAAACCCATTGATGAAGTGTAAGATGTTGAGATGGAGGGTCCTGGCCTTGCTTGAAATGGAATCTTAAAGAGCTCCTTCTTATCTAGTCCATAACCATTCAATGGCGTCGAGCTTCCCGTGAGATAAGCAACATTATTTCCATTGCAGCTGAACCCTGAGCCAAGAGCTTCTGAAACTCTCAGCCCTCTCATTTGTGACTGAAACAGGATCTCAGTCGTGCCAAAAACTCCCCCTTAAAAAAACACATCTATAAATTAACTTGTTAAAATCTTCCATGGAGACCAAAATGTCCACAAGGTATACGTAGTACTTTTGTTGTCTCCTACCTGATAGGATTACAAAATCGGAGGTCACGTAATCAATCTCATTCAAATAAACACGCCATCTTCTCTTTCTACTGCCACTTTTGCCCTCATTGTCGTACGTGTTTCTAATCACATATTGCACTTGGCATTGAGTTTTAACAATGCATCCAGCCTGCTTCACAAGAAGTTAACATTTGTATTGGTTTTAGTGGTTAACTTATATGGTAAGATATAAACCTCTCTTGACAACCTCTCTTGGTTTTAGTGGTTATCACTGACACTGAGACGAGCCGGCCTGACCCGGCTTGAAAATTAGGCAAATACCGGCTTTATTAGAACTTGTAGCCATCATGGCCGGATTAGGCCTAAAAATCCTAGTTAGCTGATTTATGAGCCTAAATATATTTTTATTGTACCAACCAAAAAAAAAAATTAAATATCATATAAGGGGATGATTATAGAGAAGACATGCCTGGATTGCTGAATGTAGATAAGTTTTGTCGTTAGAAGCTTTGGCATTATAAGGACATCCAGAAACACAATTTCCACAGGCCAAGCAGCTCCCCATCTCTTGAAGTTTCGAAGTTTCAGTGCTTCCTGGACGTTGATCTTCAAAGTCAAAATTCACAGTCAGCTTCACAGAAGTCTCAGAAGTTTCTCCAACCTCTTCTTTTATGGCGATATCTTCCAAGGCCTGCCCAACAGAAAACTTCACAGGAATACTTTGTATTTTGAGCATGGCTGCAGCAGAAGCCTCACAGTGATCCCAGTTCTTCTCCCAGTCGTTTGGCCATTTTGGATGTCGTCTGGCCCGAACTGGCGTTGGCATCATAACTCCTGCGTTCACCAGTGAGCCTCCACCAAGCCCACAACCCACTACTGCTACAGAATCATTTTGCTCGTATACCTACACATACGACATGTTTTGTTCAGGCTATTGATTTTCAACTTCATTTGTTGATCCCCGTAATAAATCACAAAATGATATGTTTCTACTTTGTTTCTTTTATTAAGATTAATTTTCTAATGACCGGATTTCGCCCATCCTCGTTGAAAAAAGAAAATTGATTTTATATGCACATACTCCTTACAGTTTCTACTTATTTATTTTTTTTATATACAACTATGTATCTATCTCTCTCATCACTCGTCAAGAGAACCGAATTACCTTCTAAACCCGAGGATACCACATGCTATTGAGAATAAAACAGTAGTTGTGGAAAATGGAAACCTGAAATATTTAAGGAAACACGTGTACAGACCTGGATTAGCGCATCCTTGGATCCAAAACTAAGGCCTAGGTTCCGGCTCTCCATCCTCAAAGATGACAACAACTTGAAGCTGTCAGTTGGGAAATCTTTAGATTCCCATCTGCGGCCTTTCTCAAGTAGACAAACCCTTATGCCTGCAGCTGCCATGCACAACCTACAAGCAACCACAGAACCACCGTAGCCGGACCCCACAACCACCGCATCATACCCTTCTTCTTCTTTCCCATCACCACCAAAACCTCCTTGTAACTTCTCCATTCCCCTTAGGGCAAATTCACGCAACCATATGCACCAGATGACCTTTCTGCATTTTCTTCTTTTAGCATAACCCTGCAGCCTATATATACATTCAACAAATTGTATAGTCTCTACTTGAGGCAAACTGTGGTCCTTTTTTCTTAGTGCATACTTATGCGCTATTGACCATTCTTGTTAAATTCCGTGTCATGTTTTCTTTCTTTCTTTCTTTCTTGCCGTCTTTTTTTTAATCCCTGCAAGTCATCATATGACTTTAACTAGCTATAATATTACTGTTATTGAGCCAAAAAAAATTACTTGATAGGATATCACTCATTTCGAATACGAGAAATGCTAACAAGACTTGTTCAAAAAAGAGCTTATACATGGATTCGTTGTCACCTTCGCACAATGAACATGAGGTATCAGCAAACAAATACATGTAGAAACTCTTTTTTGAGTAAATTCGGTTAGTATTTCTCTCATCGTACAAAATTGGTTTCACAAAATTATTCACAGTTTCTTTGGATGAAATATACTAGTTTTGATTGCTTCCAACTAGTTTGGTTTCTTCTGACTTTTGGGTCATCAGTCGTGACGGAAGCTTCCATACGTTGAACTCTTCCTATTTGTTGGGCTAATTAAAATTTGTTGACAGATGAGGAAAATTTTACTACTATGAGCCTCTGGTTTCCCACTTTGTGTGTCTGAAACAGCAATGACAGAAAATAGATACAGCTTATCTTATAGGACATTTGAATAACTTATGGACAACTAGAAAAAGGGGAAAAGATCCAAGTTAGTGGGGCTTCAAGGGCAGCCTATCACTTTGCATCAAATGTTGGTAGAATTCTATAATAACCATTTGATCAAATTGGTTAGCAGTTGGATTACATTGGTAAGTCAAATTGGTTAGCAGTTGGATTACATTGGTAAGTTTGATTCAACGGTTAAAAACTAAGACCTTATTTAAGGGTCTTATAAGTCCATCACTATAAAACGACTCTCAAACATTGAATGGATAAAGTTAAATGGGTTATGAACTTACGATAATGACCACCATCCACCTTTCTTAGAAACTCATGATGTGAAGCAGCACCCACCTTACAAATTGGTTTCCAGTACTTTGAGGTTACCCAGCCTAATGCCAAATTAGTTGGCAAAAAATAAAGACTAATGGCTAACTTAGCTAATTATTAGAAACTTCAATTGGTTATTTTATTTTATTTTTTTGGTTCAAACAACTTCTATTGGTTAAGCCCAATTAAAACCCATGACAAGCTCCTTTGGCAATCCATTACCCAATCTGAAATTTTTTATTCAACACCTATATATGCCATGTGGCAAACAGTAGCCAAGTTTATATCATATATACTTCCAAAATTGCTTCTCCAGTCCAATATATCATCAGAAGCAAATGGAAGGTGTAAAAAAAAAAGAATAATATGTGTTTGATGTACAAATTTCACAGACAAACAAATTTATATTACATCTTCTTCTCTTTGTCTCTCCTGCCAGAAAGTTGCCATTGAAATCTTTCTCAACACCAACTTGCTTGAACCTGCAGGATATAATAATCTAAAGAAAGCTGAAGTTGAACACAAATAAGTAGGTAAATAAAGGGATAGCCTTTTTTTTT
This sequence comes from Prunus dulcis, assembly GCF_902201215.1. Lineage (NCBI taxonomy): Eukaryota > Viridiplantae > Streptophyta > Magnoliopsida > Rosales > Rosaceae > Prunus > Prunus dulcis. Next base: position 17,524,123 of record NC_047657.1, on the reverse strand, counting down.
TTTTTCTGGGGCAGTCCCTAAAAGAAAAAGAGGGGCTGGCCTGCGGCACTCAATTGAAAATACAGCCACCAACTTTCTATATGTATAGCCTACTACTAATACTATGTTGTTTCTCTTTGAGAAAAGATAAGAGAGAGAGAGAGAGAGAGAGAGAGAGAGAGAGAGAGAGAGAGAGAGGTGGCTTTTATGTACCCAAAATGAATGCCTGTATTTCAGCCCAACTAGACACCGTATAAAGAACACCAGACAATGGTTTCCACCAATTAGAGGCACAATCTTGATCAGCAAGTTCTCTCTGCCTCTTCACCAAGCCAGAGAACAATGGGACAAAGGAAACACCAAAATGATCACCTAGTCTCCTTAGGCTTGAACTTGAACCAACTACAATGCCTATATCTGCTTCAAGCAGGCAAAGCAAGTCACCCACTGAGCCTCCAATGTAAACTGTCAAGTGTTTATTGCCTTCGCCCCTGCGGTCGATTAGGACGTCGTTGAAGACTTGAAGCTTTTCCATGGGAGACTCCATCTTCTTTACAATTTCACCAGTTGTGACAGATTCTTGATAAACCAACTCATTTGAATGTACATTCAAGACATTCAAATCTCCTGCACAATTGAAATTAGATATCAATTGAATATATCACTTTAAAAAAAATGTGTACAAGGCATTTCCAAATAGCATACCTGAAGAGAAAGCTGATACAATGAGGTCATTACACCAGCAGTATGAAAGCACATGAACATCAGTTTTCAGACTTTTATTTTTCACAATCTTCTGAAAGAAGCTTCTGCAACCATCTTGCAGAATGAGGGTCTGTCCAGCCCTTTTTATATCCTCCGCATTTAAACCCTTCAACACTCCTGACTGAACCACCCTTTCATTTGCCTTTCTCTCAAACTCCGCGAGTTGTTCAAGCGCGCTACACAGACGTTCATAATCTAATTCTTCCACTGCAAGATTTTAGGAACATAACGTTTAATTTCATGCTAAGCATCAACCAAAATCAAGTCTTAATAATTATTTTTGATCAAACCTCTCTCACTGGCCACAATGCTTTCTACACATTGTTCAAATTGTTCAGTGTATTGGGTTGAAAGAACATCCCATGTGCTCCTTAAGTCTGCTGATGGCATCCGAGCAAGTTGGGTTTGATCAGATCCATCCATATCAGCCTTTGGTGCTGTTATGATCGCAATCTCAGCCAATATGGCAGCAGAATCAAAAGCAGTGCATGCCAAATCAAAGTCACAAAGTATCGTAAGATGGCGTTTGCTAAAGTCATGCACCCGAGACAAAGGTACTACAGATTGCTGATCAGAAATTGGTTGAGCAGCAATAAAATCTACTTGAAGCTTCATAGCTTGATGATAGAGCTTCTCTATAATCTCAAGCTCCTCACCAGTCAAAGAAACACTAAGTTTATCTAGCATGTCTTCATTTTGTAGGGCTATTTCCTGAAATAAATACTCTTGTTTGGTCATTAAAAACTTTTTAAAACAAAGAGTATAAAAAAACACTTTGATTTATAATCAGAAAGACCTCGAAAACTTGAGACGAATAATTTTCTATCCAGCTTTTGTAAATGTGAGTGCTATCTTGATCAGGATTTATAATGCCTTGGATCTCAGTACTGATGAAGGCATAGAGTCTCATACAAGGAGCCAGAGCAGCAAGTGTATATGCAGCAACCTTGGTCTTTTCGAAAGGGGTTGCGATTTTGTCCAGAACCGATCTTTCTCCTTCAATTTTCCCTGATGCTGTTGCAAGCAAGAAATCTGTGTATTTGGTTGTTGCAATGTCTTTAGAAATGTCCTCATTTGGGAATTCAAAACCCCATTCCTGCATAATATGTTCATTTCATTCAAACTACATGTACTGAAACCAGAACTAACTAACATGAATTATGAACACAAAAATGGAGCTAAAAGTAGCAGAGAGTACAATAAACAATTCAAATTATTGTGAACAGTTATGGGAAATATTATAATTGATGAATATCTGGTGATGAAAATGATGATTAATTATAAGGCAAAAGTATTATTAGTGACCATGATTATGGTGATTATATATAATGATGAACCCCATGATTCATGCAGCTATTATTGCAGAACAACAACATTAAGCAATCCATGTGATAAGTTTTTAAAAGGAAAAATGCAAAGAAATAAAAACTGATATGATGAGCTAAGCCTGAATAGACTAATTGTCCACTAATTACGGAAACAAAACAGAGTCTTAATCTTAATATACGGTTGCATTTCTGGAAAAGAAACTATAACAAAACAATTCAAAATTTTCCCTTAATTTATGTGCAAGTTTTCTCGGCAGCCGTACAGAATCTAAGAAAACTAGCTCTGTGCCAAGCAAACATATATACATTGTAAACAAACAAGAAAACTGGGGAGGAAAGTCAACAGAGAGAGAAAGAGACGAGAATCTATTGACTTACTCGGACAAATGTGTCGTGCATTTGAAGCCTGCCGAAGGCACGTTTTCTCAAATCGCGTAAACCATTCTTGTCGTCCTCATCATCTGCACAATCTTCCGCCAATTCATATCTGAGAAAAATAAACAAAACCCATTACTCAACTTGGGTGTATCTATCAAAATGATCAATATGGGTGTATTTATATGCTTATAACATACGCGAGAACGAAGGCTTTGAGAAAATGGAGGTCCTGAGAGATGAAATGGCGAAAGGTAGTTTCAGAGTGCAGAGTAGCAGAGGCTAAGCCAACGAAGAAGGGAGTGTAGAGAGAGAAAACAGAGTCGTCTCTGAACTTGAACCACAGCCGTCTGGCTAGGCCTCCTTCGTCTATGGCCATATTCTCTATCAGCTCTAGACTTCTTCTTCTTCTTCTACGTACGATTTGGACTGAGCAGCAAAAGTATATTAATATAAACAGAGACGAGAGAAAGGGAGAAAGAGAGAGAAAAAGGGGAAAGTTTGGTGGAATTGGATTGTTTCGTTGTTGTTTGATTGTTGAAGTCTGATTTGTTTGTGTGTATTTGTGTGTATATATTTATAGCTATAGCCTATAGGGGGTCTGTGTGCAGTCCAATATTGCGGGATAAATAAGGCAACGTCTCTTAGCCGACGGGTCAACGTAGAAACATCTTCAACATGCCCCCTCTGTTTGTTGGCTTCATCCCTTGCGTCATCATCTTTTTGCTACTAATATTAATTATATTTTACCCACTTTTCTTTTCTTTTTAACATAATCCATTGTGTGTGGATCATAAATTTAACGTAACTGTGGACCACATATTTTACACACATATATATATATATATATATCATAAGTGATATTGAGAGAGCGAATAATCGAAATTAGAATTTTATATACAAGGTTAAATGTTATTAATCGCTTGAACTACAAACCCCTTATTATTATACATAGATATTTATTAAACCCTCAACATTTCATTTGTTTTTCTGGTTTGGGACCTTTTAATCATGGTTCTGTTGATTGTTTGGATTTCTCATAAGTAGCTGCAAGTTTGACCATATATATATATATATATATATATATATATATATATATATAATGGTGTTCATCATAGTAGAACACTAGTGTCTCTCTTGAGTAGGAAGTAATGCTCTACATGATCATAAGTTGGGCGACAAATCTAACCACAAAACCTTTTCCTCTCTTCTTTGGGTACTTTTTTTATATTTCCCTTCTTAGTGAATTTGCGACCTCCTTTATAATTAGAAAGAAAAATACCACTATAATGAGGAGCTAATTAAGTGTACAGCAGCATTAATATTATACGACAATACAGTAATGTGGGTCTCATTATCCGTACGGCTATAGGCCTCCATTGTATCCCAAAATCAAGGTTATAATAAGTGCTCCAATACTTCTACCTATGCGTGGCACCTTCTCCACTACACAACATTTTACAAGATGGCCATAGGACGGTAGTGGCAATGGAAGTTTTCAATTTTGGCGTTGTGACATGTTTACATGGAAATGTGGCACACTAGCTAGTACTCCTTTATAACCCACCTAAATGTTCATAAAAGTTGTACGCCTTGCATTTTGTATTTGATTGTCTAAAAGGATGTTACGATCAGTCGCATACATTTTTTACCTGATTCTAATTATTCACAATGCATCGATGATTAGAGTCAATACAAAATTAATCCCAACGCGTAAAGCGACTGAGTCTAACAATGCTATGACGAGCCAATGCCGCCATGGTTCAAAATGACCACTCCCTTGATTTCATCTGCCAAAAAGCAACCGCCGAAATCAATGTGTTACGCGGTAATATTTGGGGCCATCAAGGGAAAGTGGCTCAAGTTGAGGAAGAGTCGGAGTAAGAGAGAAACCTAGTCATGATTCATGGTCACATGATTAACAAACTAAAGTGTTCTTTTCATTCAATTTTCAACAGTTGGATTGGATTGCAGCATCACCTTTTATTACCAACCAAGAAGCTCTCTCTTGTCGGCCTCTGACTTGGAATAGTCTATGTGCTCATGAACATATGTAATTATCTACTCCTTTTATTTATTTATTTAAATTTAACGTAAATAATATGTTTTTGTTTTTATTTTTAGAAATTTTGGAATTACATTTATAATTCAGTCAAAATTAATATATATTAAACGTGTTTATTTTTTCACGTTATTGCATATATAATTCCCAAAATTTCACTGCATTTTACATGTGGAAAATTCGAAAAATATGTATAGAGATATGGTTTCATTTTCAATTCTCTTTGTTTTCTTATTGTAAATTATGGAAAAGTCGTGGGAGAGTGGAAAGTAGAGCCGTAGACGACACACTAGGATGATTAGGCTATCAAACATCAAATAAATCTCTAACAAGTAGGCATGGCTTGTAAATGATTTGGCAGATGCTGATATCATAGGATCATATCGAATTTATCCAAAATCATATTAAATACAACAATAATTAGATTGATTTCAATCATTAAGCTAATCATATCAAAACAATGCTTAATTTTGAGACTCTAATGATGTGGCTAAACATAAGAATTCTCTTTATTGTTGATTTCTAGTGTGCATATGTGGGTTAGACATATTGGTCAGAACAGTGAGTCCGCTCCTTTGTATCCCAATTTTGATCCCCTTCATGTAAATGAGATTAATTTAAAGTGGTTTAAACAATCATTTGTAAAAATTAAAAATATAATATAAATTTTTTATTTTTTTTTAAAAAAAAGGGAGAACACACACATTATTCTCAAAAGTCAAAACCAACCAAAGACCATGCATTGACAATTTTACATGCAAAAATCCAAAAACAAAGAGCCCAAGAAATTGGGCTAAACTGTATAGAACTTGTAATATTGGGCTGTTTGGTTGTGACCCAACCCAGCATGGCTCAACTGGTGGACTTAGACCCAAAGAAGCAGAAGATGCCACGTGTCGGGTTGTAGAAATTTGCCCGGTATTCATGGGCCATGATGCAGAGTCACAACAACACACCAGAATGTAGCAAGTAGCAAGTTGCAAGTGCCAATCTCTCTCTCTCTCTCTCTCTCTCTCTTCAGTATATCCATCCACCAATCCTTTGAAAAGCTGAGAACGTACTGAGAGTGAATGGCTGTCCTTGTTACACACCACTCTATCCCCAAACCACAATTATACTCTCCTTTTTAACACTCTTTGAGTCTTTAGTATATCTTCTTCTCTTTCTCTCTGTGTCTCTCTTTCTGTGCTTGTGCAATGGCAACCCTGCAGTCACTTGTATTCTCCTCTCCAGTCTCACACTGTCTGCAGCAACCACGCCTTCATTCTGGTACTCTTTGTGGCTTCTTTTCTGCATGTGGTGTTGTTTAATTTCAAGCAATACACTTTACTGTGGTGAATGGTTTGATTTTTTTGGTCATAATTTGACTTAGTGCATTAAGGTTTCTGGGAAATTATAGATGAAGGGACAAATGGGGTGAAATGGTTTCATGGGTTTGTTTAAAGTTTCAAACTTTGTGTCAGTTTTGGAAGTTTCTAAGTTGATGAGCTTGCTAGTGTAGGAATGTATAATAAGGGTCAATTGGATATCAATTTTTTATGATTCTTATCAATTGACACACTAAAAGCGTTATTGGGTTTATCTTGCTACCTTTTTTTGTATGTTTTCATAAACCAAATTTATATTGCTAAACCATTCAGTTCAAACGAAATTACTAAATACATACTCAGTTCTGTGTTTTCTATATCAAAGCTCAACATTTGAATTCAGGTGTGTCATCTCCACCTTTCCCAAACCTCAGAGACCATTAGGGCTCCTCATGTACTTAATGAGAGAGAATTATTGATAAAAGTTAAAACTGAGACATGGATTCTGAAACATAGCCATAATACTAGCATAGATGATATGTGTTCTGATTGTGTAGGCTTGTTATCTTGGGCTGTCCATAGAAGTGCAAAGTCCACGTTCAATGGTCAGTCTTTGCACGTGTCTCGTCCCCAATGGGCGCCAATAAGACGGTGTACTCAAGCATCTAGATCTATTACAATGATGGTCAAACCAAAAATTCAGTTTATCCAAGGAACTGATGAACAGACAATACCAGATGTGAGGCTAACTAAATCAAAAGATGGTACAAATGGCGTGGCTATATTCAAGTTTGAGCAACCTTCTGTTTTTGACTCCTCTGGTGAATTTGGTGACATCACTGGATTTTACATGATTGATGAAGAAGGTGTTCTTCAATCAGTTGATGTCAATGCCAAATTTGTCAATGGAAAGCCTGCAGGAATTGAAGCAAAGTATACTATGCGGACTCCGAGAGATTGGGACAGATTCATGAGATTCATGGAACGCTATGCTAATGATAATGGCTTGCAATTCATCAAAAAATGAGGCAATGTTTATCCTTATCTGTTGTCTTTCTCCTCCCTGTCATCTCCTCCATGTTGGCTTTCTTCAAAGTCAAATGAAACTCGGGAATCTTATTAGTCCACACAAGTAGTTTAATGCAAGTACAGCGTGGTCCCTTCTGATTCAACCAATTTTTCTGTTCTTATTGAGATTTATGTCAGTATTATGTATTTTGAGTTATAGAGGTGAGAAAGATTGTGTTTCAAAGCCTTATTTCTTTTAATTACTCTGTTGTGATTTGAAGAAATGATACGATGGTGACAGATTAAACAATTCAGTCTATGAAGGTGCAGACTTGTTAAGGCATTGATAACCTTGTAAGTTTGTATGTATATCTGCCTCGGATTTCATATTGTATTGGAAATTTCTTAACATGTTCTGCTCAATTGAGGACATAGGTGATAGAAAACAGGATCAGTATACTAGATAATGAGATTTATAAATGTAAATTCATTTGACTAAAAGGAGGATAACATGAATCTTTATCACTGCAGAAACATTTAAGTAGAAAAAGTTCATAGTCCAAAGACTCCAAGCAGGATAGAAGACTAGTAGTTAATACAATAATAGCCTCTGCCTTTATCAGATGATAAAAGGGCATAGCTTGTGTCTCTCAAGTTTTATACCCCACAAAGCCAGGATAAATATTCAACCTTAAATCTCATAAATGTGAATCCAATGAGTCAATAACAATGGATTTTTTTGATTTCTAGAGTAGAGCTACCATGACCACTCAGGTGCCATGATTGCAATCAGCCCCGTTACTTCCAAGTCACTGAGAACGGGCTTTTAACCCTGTTCAAGCTATTCTTAGAATTGACCCATGTCAACTGCCCTTGTGCAAAGCTCATTTTTGCTGTTCCTGCTCTCTTCCTTGAAATAAACCATACCCTGTAACTCAAAGTCTGATTGATGTCTGTGAATATTAACCTTTGAGGCTTAACTTTTACTTTAACTTCCTTAGGCGCCATTAGTTCCAGCGAGTAAATGGAATTAGGACTTCCCACATTTGTTACTCGTCGTTTGATCATTTTACTTCTCATGCCATGTTTGAAAGTTACTGAAATGGAGGGGTAATTGAGGTTGAAACCCCTGTTCATCTGCAGGATTTCACGGCAGCTAATGTTCCTGTGAGTGATAGTTAGAATTTCTGATTTTGTGTATCCAAGACTGCATAAATGAGTGACATACTCCTCTGGCGTGATGTCATAAATCAACCCCGGGTCAATGGCTCTTTCAGGGTTTACATGTCCAGCACCAATTGCAAAAACTCCGGCTGGTTTGTCTCCATCCATTATCGGTTTTCCTGAATGATCAGTTACCTCAGCAGTTGTCATAACAGCAGATTTAATTGCCGCAGGGCTCCATTTGGGATGAGCTGAGCGTAGAAGAGCAGCAATTCCACTGGCATGAGGACAGGCCATTGAAGTCCCCGACATGATAGTGAAATTTACTCTCCTAGAATCTTCTGGAAGGCCAGTGGGACCTAAGTTTTGAGGCCAAGCAGCAATGATGTTGACCCCTGGAGCAATCACATCTGGTTTGAGGATTGAAGGGTTAGAATAACTCGGTCCTCTAGCTGAGAACTGAGCTACTGCTGGTGCCCTGGATTTTCCTATAACTGTGCCTCCAAATACAATTCTAGCTGTTGGTCTCCTTGTTGAGTTTATGTAAGCCTTCAAGTGAACTGACTCTTTGAAGCCAATCAGAGTTGCAGGCAAGAGGTGGACATCAACAGAGTTCTCCTCTAGGTTTATCTCTGTATTTGCCAAAATCATTGCAGCTCCTCCAGCTTCCTTCACCACTTCACCTTTCTCCGCCCTTCCATTGACACCTCGGTCACAAACCACTATTTTGCCGCGGACTATTGCTCTTGGGAGAGACCCTTTGAAGCAATATTCACTTCCACTATTCTCACTGGTCACATAAACCAGTTCAAGCGCTTTCCCAGCTCTCATAAGATGGTTTCCTGGGTACATGGATTCTCCATAGAGGTATTTTCCATTCCCCATTTGAACTATGCCGGGAAATCTTCGGTCTAGTGTGCTGGCACCAATGGTAGCAATCCAAGGAGCTTCATTGGCAACTGAGCTTTGAATTGGACCACCGTTGCCTGCTGCACATACAACTGAAATTCCATGCTCCACTGCACGAAAACTGCCAATTGCAATGCTGTCATCAAAAAGTGGAATGGGGAAGCCACCTAGAGAGAGGGAGAGAATGTCTACTCCATCTCTAATTGCAACATCCATTGCAGCAAGGATATCAGAGCTATAACATCCATTAAGCCAGCAGACTTTGTACACTGCTACATGTGCTCCGGGAGCCATTCCTCGAGCCACACCAGCTGCATTGCCAAAAACACTTGCCATTCCGACAGAAGCACCCCCAGCTGTTGATGATGTATGTGTTCCATGCCCATGGGAATCACGCGGTGACACATACTCATGACCAGCATCTGGTGAGTATGATGACACTGAAGCTACGCGATGACCTTCAGTGAAGAACCTGGCACCAATGAGTTTCTTGTTACAATTTGAAGAATTGAAGTTTTGCCCTTCTTGGCAAATCCCTCTCCACTTTCTGGGAACTGGTGGCATCCCACGATCGTTGAAGCTTGGACTCTCGGGCCAAACTCCTGTATCAAGCACCCCAATGATCGTGCCTCGACCAAATGCAGACTTGTGCCAAGCACCATCACTTGAAGCAGTGTTAAGCCCCAAGAACTTGTATGAATAAGTTGTGTGGATTTGGAGGCGGTGGTCAGGCCTAATTGCAATGACATCAGGCAGCATTTGCAAGGACTCAAGCTCAGATTCAGACAGCTGAGCAGCAAAGCCTTCCATGGCAGAATGGTAAGAGTAGAGAAGCCGAGAAGAAGCATCTTCTTCAGATGATATGGTTTGTTGAAGAAATGAGAGATGCCAACTAGGCTTAGTAGCAAAAGAAGAGCTGGTCACACCTTGTGGGTGGAGCTGAACAATGTAAGTCTGGAGAGTGTTTGCATGAAGGCAAACCGAGCAAAGGAAGAGAATGGAAACGAAAAGATGGGTTTTGAAATCCATGGTAGAAAGTTAAGATGACAACAATGTAGCTTAGGCTGCAAATGTGCATGATTTGGAGGAAGAAGTCTAGGGTATTTGAAGGAGTTGGGGAGATGAGATCAATTGAGAACAGGGTTTTGGGTTTGGGAGGCATTTTCTCTCTGAGCTGAGAGAGAGAGAGCTCTGAGTTGAAATACAAAACTCGTGAAATTTAAGAGCTCTACATCACGAGGATCCTTGGTAGTGCTGAAGAGCTTGAGCTAAAGCTTTTCACGGGAATTTATGGTTAAGCTTTAATTCATTTACTACCAAAGGCAGTTATGTTTTTACAAAAATTCTATGAATCTTCGTTTCTCAATTTGGTGTTTGAATTTCACTTGGCTTTTTGTTGTACTAAACTAAAGAGAGCATAGATGTTGGCATCATTAAATGCTGATCTCTATCTCGTGCTGCTCTGCATTTATCCACACGCTCTCTCTCTCTCTCTCTCTCTCTCTCTCTCTCTCTCTCTGTGGATTTGCTCTCCATGGCTCCGTCCGCCGCATGCAGCTTGTGCATTACTGCCACCCTATTTTTACGAAAAAAATTTGACGCCATCACTTCACATTGTGTTAGTAATTCACTGGTTATAATATAATTTATGGGTATGTAATGGATTTATAAAGTTATACTATAGAGTAAAATGATAACATTAGGTAACAGATGGTTGTGCTGAAAATATTCTCTTAATTCTTACGATTTCCATTGTCAAATTAAACAAACAAAATACTCCTTATGACCCTCTTTTAAGTAAAAAAGAAATTACAATGAGGATTGACGTATCAAATTACTTTACATTAAACATAGAAGGGAAGATTGAAAAACCAAATCGCAGTATTAGAGAAAGAGTGTCTGAAGCGCATTCAGGACCATATTTGGGTGTTACAATATGAACATATTCTCAGCAAAATTTTTTTTAAAAAAAAAAATATCACCAAAGAGTTGCATGTGATGAACATAAAAATAAATTACTTAACTAAGTTGGAGTGATTAACTCTAATTTGTAGTTTGTCTATCATACTAATGGACCGTTGCATTCAAACGATACTAACTCAATTATCATATTGAAATTAAATTACCGTTCATATCTAAATTGGGATCAAAATCGAATTAAGAGTGGCCCAATCAAAAGGCCCAAACTCAATTTTAGCGGCAAAATTGTCGGGGAAAGAACATGAGTCGCATAAAAGGAATGTTTTTGAATATATACACACAGAAGGCAGAAACCTAATAAGAAAATTGCTGCTAGAGCTGTGTGGCTTGCATCAAACTGAGGAATGCCCTAAGAAAGCCAGACAAAATTATCATTGTTTTTCATGTAAGAGGGAGAAGCTGCCCTTCGGACCAAAACTCAAAGAAATTTTTGGGACTTGAAGAAGATGGGGTTTGCATGCATAGAATAGAACAGAGAAATATAAATTCTGAAAGAGATGATGGGTTTGGTTTTGTTTGTCAATGTTGAACATCCTTAGCTTTGTATCAGCTTAACTTTGGTAAAACCTGTGTTAAACATCTCTTCATACTCAGCTCTTTTCACAGTTGTTTTCAATTTCTTTAGAGTCAATTGAATCATATATGGAAAGGGTAAATAAAGTCATACACAATTTGGTAAAACCTGTGATCCTAAAAAGTAGCTCAACTTTGGCAAAGATAACAGATTTGCTAAATTTTGTGCAGAAGATTAAGCTTATGGTATCACAGCTCTCCTGTATCAAATAAAATGAACTTTATGTGGGCGACATCATACTTGAATTTAGTTCGTATGATAACATAAAGGACTAATAATTACTCATTTTTATTTCCTGTAAGATGATAAGAACATGAAAGCTTGGCTAGACTACATCACAAAGAATAACTACCAAAAATTACACAATGCAGAAAGTATAAATATCGTATAGGAAAAATGCACTAGAAGCAGAAACTATTTGTATGTTTTGGATTTGAACAAGAATGTGGGTCTCTGGATATCTTGATGGTGAGTTCTGTGATGAGTGTTCATGACAAGGAACCAGCAAGAGCCCATACCTGCCCGAACACAATGCAGGAAGGCACGTAGGCTAATCTGTTGTCTTCATGCATTAGCCATTGGTGGATTGGATTCCTTATTGCTGTGCTGTTACCTGCCCGATGATTGATGTTGTCGTTGTTCATTATGCCAAGAATTTTTCGCAGCTTCAGCAGATGTCCCACCAGAATCTCCCTCGCCATCCTTTGGCTTTGAGAAGAAAGGATCCCATTCATGAGGTCCTACCTCACGTTGCCCCTCCTCCAACAAAGCATACTTCCAACTGTTTTCCTCAATAAAGTTATCATCTGTACGACCTTCAAGGATGTCCATCCTCAACTTTGTAACTTTGTTAATAATTGCTTGTACAGAAACATCAAAGGCATCTTTAAAAACCCCCAACTTAGAGCGAGGATCAGCATATACCAGACTTGGAATAAGTTTAATAACTTCCTCCCTCATTTTCTTCAACTGCTCGGGAGGAATTCTTCTTAGCGTTTCCTCAATGCTAACGTTCCTCTTACGAATGTCATTTTCTGGGATGAACACTGAATACTTTGTATAATCTTTTGGGAGATGCCAAGTATATTGTGTGTATGCGGACCCAGGATGGAAGAAGACAGGTATGCAACCAGCCAACATTGAATCAAAAGCAGATCTCCGTGTGTACGAATCGCCCTGTGGTTGCAGGCAGAAAAGGGAGCTCTGAAACATCTGCATTATACTGCTTGGAGAATGACACTTGCTTTCCCCAAAATCACATTCCAAAAGCTTGCCAACCTTTGAATTCCTGCATTGATCAATGATCTGCCCCCTAATCGACTTGGGATTGCCAGGACGTGGGGCACCAGCAAAAGAGAAAAGCCAATCACGCTTTAATCTTCTCATGCGCTCCTGCCAGATGAAAACATCAGCATCTTTAGCTGGATGGAAGTATGTGGGATATGGAATACCAAAATCATTAGCATTCCATGGGCTAGATTCGACCACAAGCATGGACATATTCTTAGCAGCTGGTAAAAAGAGAAGCTTGTTACCCCAATCTGAATCTTCCTCTGACAGTCTCCTAAAATCCCATGTTATCCTTCCAGCAACAAGAAAATGGTCTTTGCCACCCATAATGCCCCATTCTGGCCTCTTCATAAGCCAATCAACCAGATCGAGAGAAGCCGCATCCCTCCTTGATATATTGAATCCCCAAAGGTACCGGGCAATGTCAAACCCGGCATAAAAGGGAACAAATATAGCTGCTGCGACAGATGAATCATTTGTCAAGCACTCATATTGCTTCATCCGATTGCTAAATATGACGTCCACGGCAAACTGATTCGTGGCATACCAACCCGTATCCCCGAACACCCCCTCAGCATTCTCAAGTGGAGGACCAAGTCCAGCATTAGTTGTGAACTTGCACATGTTTGTCCAAAGGCTTAAACTCCTACACTCCTTCAGCATATCCTCATTAAACCTCGGGGGAAGGTCATGCAAATAAATATATCTCCCACCACATGGATCATTCTTGTTTTCAGCAGTTCTCAATGCTTTCATGAACGGATATTTCTCCGCTTCATGAATCTGGATGGCTTTTGCAGGGGACTCCGTTTGATGAGCAGCTGGGGCTACAACGGTAGGGGTTGATTCTGTGTTTTGGTTGTCCACCTGATGATCATCGGTTACACGGATAGGTGCCGATACAGTGTTTTGGTTGTCCATCTGATGATCACTGGTTACATGGATAGGTTTCGATTCAGTGTTTTGGTTTTCTTTCTGAGGATCACTAGTTACACGGGTAGGCTTCAATTCTGTGTAAACAGGACCGGCTTGTAACTGTAATTTGACAGATTGATCTACGGTACTACCTCCAAGCACAACAAAATGGAAGTACAACAGTAACATCCAGAAGAACACAGACAATGAGGCCAAGAAACAGATTCTTGTATTCTGACTCTTTCCTGTCCCCTTCTCCATTTGCTCGGATGGTACACTGGTCGGAGAGCGGCGTCTCATTGGATTCAAACTCCAATCAATCAAGCAAGCATCGAATTCCCATTCAAATTGAAATCCCGAATCCCCTCAATCAATCACCAAATTCACACACAAAACCCAAATCCCAAATCTCAAATCCCAAATCCCAAATCAACTCAAGCAATCACCAAATTCACACACAAACCCAAATGCAGAACCCTCCACCCCAATACTTACACCAACAAGCCTATACCAAAACAAAAACCCTGACCCTTTTTCTGAACACACAAATGTGAGCTTATATTCAGCTCCCAAATACAAAAGAAAGATTCTTTTTTTCTGTTTTCACAGCTCCAACTGAAATAGAGATTTCAGGAACAAATATTTAACTACAGATGTACCTGGACTAACTAAAATTGACCAAATCTAGAAGAACCCAGATTTGAATTCCACGAATCAGGAGGAATGACCGAGTTGGTTCCATCTGTTAAATTACAAAAAATTAAAATTTAAAAAAAAAATTCAGTTACAGGTTGTCTTGGAGTTAAAGATACAAAATTGACAAACTTTTAAACATGAAAAAGAGAAAAGTCGAAGAAAGGAATGCCAACTAGTGAATTAAGAGAAGGAGACTTACAGAGGTTTTGATTTGCCGAGAAAGATCGAGAATTTTATGCAACTTTGTGCTGAGGCAGAGAGAGAGAGAGAGGGAGAAATGAGAGTATATAATATGACTATGAGCTCGCAAGTCGGAGAGTCCAGATATGAAAAGATGGCGCACGTTAGCAGCGTAAGCCGGGTGTTGTGTCATGTCGGTAGCCGGTAGGATTTCGCCGCGTGGCATGATGGGAAAGACGTGTCGCGTTGAGGAAGGTGATGTCATTCCTCGTCCCTCAAATTGCGTTGCATGAAGTTGAAAATCCCACGCTTTTTTTGGCACCTTCAAATCCAACTCTTTTTTTTTATTAAAATAAAACTCTTTTTTGGTTGAGTGAGAAATGTTAATTTGGACACGTGGAGGTCAGTGAGTGGGTGGAACAGGTGAGTCTCAAAATGTTAGGGTGTGCAAGAGGAGACTTGTACGAAGATGGTAACCACAAATGACACAAAGAAAAAGAATACATGGAATCTTGCCATTCTTGAGTGATGATGAATAAGAAAATTTTAGAAAAAATCAATGTTTCCGAATTTGATATTTTAGGCCCCATCATAAATTCATAATTGCAGGAGCAACTTTATTCTTATTAGCAAAGTAATTTTGAACAATCATCTCATTTGCTAATCATAGTTGATTTCCAATAAGGAAGATGATATAAAACGTGCCTGTCAATACCTATTGATGTAGAGAGAGAGTGACATAAAACGTGCCTGTCAATACCTATTGATGTAGAGAGAGAGAGAGAGAGAGAGAGCAATTTCTTGATGGAAAATGAAATTAGGTAGTGTATATTTTCGTGTGATTTCATCTAGTCAGCTTTTGTAATGGTTAAAAACACATTATGACTCATAAAAGTGCTTTTATAAAGAAGTATGTATTACGTTTCTTCATAGAGTACTTAACATTTTAATAAAATATTTGACCTGTTTCTAGTAAAAATGTCTATAAAGAAAGCACTTATGAGTATTTGGTAAAAATAAAATAATTATTAAAAAAAAACACTTATGATGAGTACAAGTGCTTCTTCTTTATTTACAATCTATGAGATTGTTTGCAAAACTCGACTTCCAAGTGAAGAGAGAGTGATGTAGCGAAGATGGCGCTGTCTCGAGGCTTGGAATCATGCAACCATGGTTGTCCCAAACAACCCTTTTTCTCCTGCATCTGCATGTGACTGGTGACTGGGAGGGGCAGGATCCATCTAATGAGGAAGCTTAATTGGATTTTCTTAAGCAAATCATGGCATTACTCTCTATCCCTACACTGCCCCTGCCCAATCAAGGAAAAGGCTCATGCATGGTAAATTTCCACTTTGCCCTAAAAATATCTATTTTATTTACTGCCTTCTTTACTCTAATGATTTTTAGATGCTCAACATAAGTAGGGTTCTATAAATATTATATATATATATATATATATATATTATAAAGGAATTTTATTATTGCATTTATAATTTAGCCAAAAAAACACTAGTTAGTAGTCACAAAGAGCCAATATAAACTAGCCACAAAAGGGTCATTACAATAACGGAGCCATCTAACATCAAAATCAAGACAATCTGGTGCGCCTCCACTAATGATCAAGCATGATCAAAGAAACTCTGGCATAGGCATCTCTCAACTAAGATTGCAAACTTAGAATAATAAAAAATATATATAAAACTTGAAGAAAAAAATAAGCCATGACAATACAAATAAAACTCTCACAAAGGAGATATAAAAAGCTCTTACAAAGGAAATGTGAAAACTACACAAAGAACCCAAAGAGCCTCTACAACTTATTCTAAACAGAAAGAAACTACAAAAAAGATAGTGGTGGAAATCCGATGCCAAAACACATGTGGAGATCCGACACCGAAACTCAGCCTATTGTGATGGTTGGATGAAAATCATAACAAAACGAAGACAAATAGAAAAAATCATTTGTCAATGAAGGGATGAAGAAAAGAGAGGATATGGGAGGAAGAACACTGGCTGCCTCTCCTCAAAGTAAAAATGACTCTAGAGTGTTTTTTTAGGAAAAAAAAAAAAAAGGCTTAGGGTTTTTTGGGAAAAGCCACATACGCAATGTGGTTATTAGGTGGTTACTTTTTGTTTTCTTGCTTATTCATATGTGTTTCATTTTTAGTAATGAACATGGTGACATTGGTCTACATGCACAATTGTTGGGAGTTGCGAAAGGGTAAAGGAATTCACAATTATGACAATGATACCAACAAATAATTGAGGACAACTTTTTCTAATTAGTTTGGTCATTAAATAGGATTTTAATCGGAGCTCGATTTGAATTTAATTGGTTATAAAATTATTTCTTGTGACTTAATTAATTACTTTTTTAAAGGTGGAATATCCTTTTAATCATACCATCATAACCCAGAAGCAAGATTCTCCATTTCTACTATAAATTAATCACATAATTAAATTGTTGTAGGCCTAAGATACAAGGACTAGTGGTGGAGCACAATTTTTCTCACCAGAGACAAGAAAAGAACTGCTGGGTTGAAGTGACAAAATGTGCTTCATGCATACAATAAAATTATTCTCCTTTGTCCTCAAGTGTATATGTAGGTAGGTGGTGAGGTCCATTATTTATTTATTCAAGCAGCTATAGGCTAGCGTTAAGCCTGCAATTACATCACAGCATGTAAGGAAGCTCTTGTCTACTTTGTGCTGGAGGTTGGGCATCATAATTTTAATATGCATGAGAGAGTGGGCAACCACTATACATCTCTGTGAGTCTAACCACACAACACAAGGGATCTTTGTGTACTGTTTGTGATCATCTTCATGGATCTAAAGATCTGGACCAGGGAGAGAGAGAGAGAGAGAACACAAGTTTCTTTTCTAGAGCTGAAATCTTGCCAAGTGATCCACTTACATAAATAAATTATCTCACTTATATAGATAAATGATCTCATATGAGTTTTACTTAACGTTTACGAAAGTTTTCTTATATTATTATAAGAGAAGAGATAAGACTCACATATGTAGTTAAGTGATGTTTGGATAAGTTTCACTTCACAAATAGTTATATTTTCTGCTCTGCGAAATCTGTTGTTTTGTTTTGTCGTCAAAAGAACAAAAAAGTTGGCATACAAATCCCAATTTCATGGGCATAACAATGAAAGGAACAAGATGAAAGGGAAAAATACAAATAAAAAAATGGGACAAGACCCTAGCTGCTGCTTCGAAGCAGATGGGCCTTCCTTTTTCTTTCTCCTTCTCCTTCTCTTCATCTTGTTTCTTCTAAAAGACTTACCCAACTTCACGTCTCCAAAGAACAAGTGAACTCCTGGATCCTTCATTTTCACACAACTCCCATCCAGAAACGAATTGTTAGCTCCCTGAACATTGCTGTTTATATAAATGTTGATGCAGCAACAATCACCGGAGTGCGTCTCAGCTCCGGTGCCCGGCCGTATGAAAAATGCTGCCCCGGTGTTCTTTCCTTGTAAGTTGATGCGTTCAAAGAAGTCGTCATGGCCTGCATTTGGCTCCATAATGTGTTTGATGAGTCAATTTGGCTCCATCAAGCTTCTTTTCTTCAGACTATAGTTCCAAATCATGCTTCTTGCTTCCTTGCTTGCATGATGAGTTTGGCATAAAGACTTTGCAAGAAAAGAAAATATTCTTGTTGAACGACGACTTTAAGCCAAACCAGCATTTTAGGAAGTAAATTGTATTTGCCTCCTCAGTTAGAATAGTGTTGCATTTCCATCTCAGAAGTTGGTCGTCGTTGATTTTTCTTTTCTTATAATATTATTTCTTGTTTTATTATGCATGGAGTGTTTTTGATATCATCAGGATGCAAAGAAAACTATAAAATATAGAATGGTTTGCACTGCTGAAAATAGAATCTATAAATTTAATTTATAAAGGGTAGAATTAAAGCCAACAAAACTCCATCATTTTCCCATCCCACTACTACAAGGACATTAAGCAAAAAAGAAAATAAGATACATCAAATTCCCTTCATGGCTCAGGGCTTATGAACAAGTAAAAAAGATGCCAAATATCTTGAAATTACAAATGGTCGAAATTCAGTCAAATGTTACAGATATGAAAAATCATAAAAGCACAACTCTCCATATCTTTTATTGCTTCCCACTTTTTCTCAAAAGAAGCAACCTCCTCTCAAAACCTGTGATTACCAAGAATATAATCATTAGCAACCCCAAAAGGCCCATGTAGATCATCACAATGGGGGCAATTTTGAAATAGAATGGTCGTAGACCTTCACATTATTAATACATTTATTCTAAATACCACCAGTGAGGGAAAATGGAAAAAAGAAAAAAATGAAAAAATGAAACACAAGTCTTGCACCCCAAACCTGATTCAAAGTTTCCAAGTGGGTTGCACTCCTGGACTTAAAAAGCATTTGAGAATTAAAAAGCCTAAGAGACTCATGGCCAAGCATCTGGAGACACTCTTTCACTGACTGTAGAACCATAATTAGGGCCACCCTTACGATATTGGATAAGAAACTCAACAGGGTAACCCTTCAGCTTATGGGGCACAAGTCCAAGATCACTGAAAGTCAAAGCTACAAAGTCCACCACAAAATTAAGCAAAATGAGAAAACTAACCAATCATAAACAAGAAAATGATGAAAAAAAAAACACGGGGAATAAAGAACTACGCGCCTTATCCTAAAAATTATTGAACTTACAATTTTCTGAGACGACTGTATCCGTAGCTTGGGCAAGGATTTGATCTCGGTTGAAGATTTCAGGATTAGGTAATGGAAATGGAACTTTATTTAGTAATATTTCTCGAGGCGCTGCAATTGCCTGGAACATTCAAATTCATAAACAGATGAGGTTCAAGTAAACATTATTGAAAAAGGCATACACAGGCATGCAGTTAGCTCATCTGGCATGCAACTAGGACTGGGAGACCAGGCACTGATATGGTTATAAATATATCCACAAGACATGATAATGGAAAGAAAATGTTGGAAACACCATTACACTTTCTATTTTTTGTTGGGGGTTGGGGTTTGGTACTAGTTGCTATCATTCACTCTTGGCATCCATACACATTTGCATCGTTACATGTTTACCTTTGCAATTGGGAGAGGAACCTTCACGTAGTGAGGCCATTCACGTATTGTCTCAAACATTAGCTCTGCCTGCAGTTTTTAGGTTTTTAGCAAGAGAAAATTCCACATTGATGCAACAAATTCACATAAACAGATGAGAAATTAGTAATTACCAATTGATGCACTGTAAAGACCTCAGGCCCACCAAGTTCATAAACTTTTCCCATGCTGGTGCCATCATCCTTCAAGGCTGCCACGATTGCCCCAGCAACATCAACAACATATACAGGTTGGATTCTGCATGGAAGGTATTACAAGCAAAATATCCAATGAGGGTTTAGAAAAAGGCATGCAAGTGCACGATCAAAGTTGTTATTTTACACTAATTTAAAATTTAAATTTAACTAACTTCCAATTGATATATTAAAGACATACTTGGTAGATCCATCCCCAATAAGTGGAAGAAAGCCATATTTCTTCGCAAAAAAGGCCCAGCGATTCAAAATTCGGTCCTCTGTACCAATCAGCACAGCAGGTCTCAAAACAGTGGCCTATTCATGAAAGTGAGTGTTAAGACGCTATGCTCCTGAAATAAACATATCGACATACAAGAAACCAAAGAAAATGATTCTACCTCTGGCAATTCACGTAATACTGCTTCCTCTGCAGCAGCTTTAGCCCTTAGAAATCTGGAGGGTGACAAGGAAGATGCCCCTAAGCAAGACACTTGAATAAATCTCATGATACCACCGTGTTCCTTGGAAATCTGCATAAAAATATAATATTGAAGCAAAAAAACAGTAGATGCATTACTACCAAATGAAAGAGGGGGAGAGATCCCACAAGACCCTTCTATAACTATCTTGAAAGAAAAGTTCAATTGCAGGCTTTACAGCAGCATCTCAGACTGCAGCTTGTTAGATAAGATCATTATACACAAAATATTGTCACTGAGACAACATAATCTTGACTAGAAACACTTTTTTACTCCCATTTTTGTTAAGTTTGATGCTTTGTGAAACCAATTTTTAAGAGAAGCAGATGGCACTAGGATCAGAAGCAGCATAAGAATGACAAATAATGTTGTGAATGTCAATGCAGGATACCTACCGTTGCCAGTTGTTCGGCCATGGAATGATTCACTTCCTCAAAGCTAAAGTTTCTTGTCTCATAATCCCTCCCTGCCAAGCTACAAAGTGTTCCTTCATTGATTCCAAAGATTTAAATATCTTTAACATGTAAAATTACAATTGAAGAATTTATACCAATGAGATTGATAACCACATTAGCTTTCGCCATGACTGCCTTAATTGAATCTTCATCTCTCGGATTGTATTTCATAGGTACTATCTGTGTATGTGAAATGTGAGAAGATCAGCAACATGATAGATTGAAGAATGGAGAACAAATGCATTGCCGGTCAAGAAAGAATGTTTAACTATGTGAAACAACACAGGTTACCCTACCTGTCCCAAATCCCCCATCAACTTCAGATGACGATGGGAATCCTCAGAACCACGGAAAGGAACTAACACCTGACTTCCCATTTTGGCTGGCAGTGAAGTAAAGAGTCAGCACACACATGCATGAAAAATACTATAAACACTTTTCTGTCTGTCTTTTTTAAGGATAAAAAATTAAAAACGTATTTCACAGATCAATTTCAGTCCAACAATCTCCTCTAGAAATGTTCTCAATGAAAACAAGCACAATCGAAATAAATGCATGCAGGTAACAATGCCACCAATAAAAGCATTTATATACAGTTAGCTCACCAAGTTGTTGTACAAGATAACGACCAAGGAACCCTGTAGATCCAAAAACTGCAGCAACAATGCCACTGAAAAAAGACAGATTATTTTCCAAACAATGTAAACAACAGAATTATGGGGCAACGTAAAATTGCAAGCCCAATCCCTCTAAAGTGTCTAAATTCGCAAAGTGAATAATTTCACCTAAAACACATTATTCAATGAGACCAACATAATGTTTACTTTCTAGATATGAAACACAACGGGAAAAAATACATCAACAGATTCAATATCTATGTTGTCTAGGTTTTCTTTTACTAATTTTTTAATACAGAAACGAGAAGCTTGACTCATCTGTATGGTTAAACCATTAACGGGACATAATGTTCACCTGGCGCAATCGGAAAACATTTTTCTCACAAGACTTAAGCTGGTAGTTAGCTTCTTAGAAGTTACATTCCATTTCCAATGAAAATTTTACTTACTAATGCAAATGTAAGAGATAAAAAAACTATCCTGTCCTAATAGAGTAAAATCAATTTCTGACAAAAAGTTTGAACTTTTCCTACATTTTGCCAGAAAACAAACGGAGCAACAACAATCTAACCCTTTCGCTCTTTAAATTTTCTACCTTTTCCAGACTGAAAAATGCGTAACTAGAAATGATGAATTGGAGTGTTACCTAACAGATGATCTTCCACCTGTGCCCTTGCGCACAAGGTGCCCCACTCCCTTAGTGGCGAGGGTAGATCCGTACTTCGGACGATCAGCTCCATAATCTACAAAATTGACAAATTGAAACATTAACGTCACGAACTTAGGGAGAATCAAACCCTAAGAAATGAAGAGGAAATGGGGGGTTACAGTGATCGGAAACAGGGTAGATTGACTTGAGCGACGAGATTGAAGACGAGGGAGTCAGGTATTGGTGCCCGACACGCTTCGAAATGGCCTGCATCGTGCTCAGCTGCAGTTTTCAGAGAGAAGAAGAACCTGAACGAAAGAACAAGGACTAGGTGAAGAAGATGGAGATGGTGCTGATTTGGGCAAATGCTATTGCTTTGTGATGCTGTAAGCTTTGTTTTTGGGCCCAATTTACATGAGGGCATGATTTGGCCTATAGGATACAAATTGGGCTCTACAAATGACCCACTTGTTTGAAAAGAGATGTTTTTTTTCCAGATAATCAAGGGACATTATTGCCCTTATGATAACAAATCTTGATTTGTTTGGCCAAAATTTTGGTTTATGTAATTTGAGTCAAATTCTAGTTTAGGTCAGCAAGCTACAGTGGCGAAATTTCCAAATTTGAAATTAAATGTAGGGACCAAAGTGAAATTTGGCCAAACTAGAAATAAGGGTAATGCTTGTGAGAACCGTTTTCTTGTTAAACAATCTAATATGTTAGGTTATCAGACTGTAAATGTTAACAGTTGATTAGGATTTTGTTTGAATTGAGTGTATGATAGTTTGATGACTTAACATGATCACCAACTTGATCATGTTAAAACAGTCTTTAATTTGAACATGTAATTAATTTATGATGAGATCCTGATCCGTTGGAGGCTGTTTGAAAGTAATTTTATAGGTCAAGGATCATGAGCAAAATACCTGATATATTTTCTATCCGCCTGATTGTTTAATTTTCTACAGAATCATGCATGAGCATGGTCAAAGTGTCATAAACCAGAACAGAGTTCATATGCAAGTTTTCAATTTTCAAGTGAAATCCATTCAGTGCCAAAGGAAACAGGGACAAAATGTGGAATTATGATATTCTAGCACCAGGGTCTAAGCATTCTGCTGTGGAATAAAACATAGACTCATTTCAGACCAAAAACATTGACTAATCCAGCTGCACCTATTGCCTAACTAAATAAATAAGCCTACTCCTTCAACTAGAGACTACATTATTCAACATGATTAAACACAAATATACCCCCCATCTCTGCCTCTTGTAATTTATTACGACTCTCACCATCCCAACTTATTTGTCTAAGTACACTGACCGTGAAAGAATTCCCCGATTCGGCTTGGGGGATGAATTAACCCATAATCACTGTAAATTAGAAACAATTTTCCTCCAATGGGGTTTTGGAATGATAACATGACATGCACCTTTATACTTCCCATTATCTTTCAACTTCCCGAATGCAGCAGCAGCCGCAACGAACTTGGTGGCATCAACTGTCTCATTTTGTAATCATCTGCTCTTGCTGTTGCCTTTGAATCAAAGGTTCTTAGCCATGACATCGGAATCAAAAATCTGGTATGCCACTAGACCTTGATGAATATTCTGTTACCAATTTTAGAAACATGGATGATTTATCTTCTAATAGCCTTGTAGGAGTATCAAACTCTGCAACTCGACCTGCAAAAACATCAAATATGGTGTTTAAAACCCCCCCCTAAGCACCAAAGAATAAACTTTCTCAAGGAAATGCAGAATCATGTCACAAGAATATCCAGTTAATGAGCACTTGCAATACATGAATAACTTACTGAAGTTGAGTCCCTCACTAGTGCACATAAAGATTCAATATCTTGCAAAGAACCTTGTGCAAACTCTTACATTTTCTTAACCTATACAGATTATGGTTTAAGAGAAGGAGCTTATTTTTCAATCACGACTTGAGACTATTTTTCTACTTTTTGATGAATTCTGTGTGCCACCCTTCAAAAAATGCAACTGTACGTACCATCACTGAGTACCAGTACAAGATCACTGTCAATTACGGTTGGGATACGATGTGCAATAGTACACACAGTGCAGTTCTTAAACTCTGTTCGAATAATTTTCTGAATGAGATTGTCTGTGGCTGTATCAACCGACGCTGTCGCTTCATCAAGCACCAGTATTTTTGCTTGCTTAAGCAATGCCCTGCCCAAAGAAACAAGTTGTCGCTGCCCCACACTCCAATTATCTCCATTTTCCAGCACTGCAATTTCAACATAAAAATACAACTCATTGGTAGCTACACACAAACCAAGACATTCTAATTTCCTTTATTTAGAGAGTCGGATGGGTAAGAGATTTAACTCGTACCTGGTGTATCAAGCTTTTGCTCTTTTTCACGGATTATATCTCCAAGCTGAGATTTGTCAAGTGCCTGCACCGAACAAATCCAACCCTAGTTAGGAACTATGTGTATAATACATGTGTGCACGAATTCCTAAAAAATACTTTAATTTACTTTAATTTCCTGTATACTTTTCAATAACATAATCCTTGGTTTTCACGGATCAATAGACTTAATACAAGGACCAGTATTACCTTCTGAACTCAAATTTGTTGATAATTATATTAAAGAAAACCCCCTGCTGCTTAAGTAATAAGAAAATTACTTGAATTGCGAAAAATGTAGTCAGATTCCAAAATGAAAAGGATAGGATATGCAACAGTAGTCAAACCTGCCAAATTTCATGATCCAAATGCTCTTCAAGGGGATCAAGATTGCCCCTAATGGTCCCTTCAAATAAGGTAGGATCCTGGGGTATGATACTGAGACGGCTACGGAGATCATGAAGACCAATCATTGAAATATCAACGTTGTCTATTAGGATCCTCCCCCCTGCTGGTTCAATTAGTCGAAATAATGCCTGGATCAGAGTAGATTTACCACTTCCAGTACGCCCAACAATTCCAATATTCTTTCCACCAGGAAAAGTACAAGTTACCCCATGAAGGACCACAGGAAGATTTTCCTTGTAACGAACCTTTAAAGGAAACAAGGAAGAAGGAAGCAGGACTGTTAGCATTTTGCAATCCAATTGCAACATAACTACACATTATTCCTAAAATTAAGCATAAGCATAACAAAACCTATTCCCGTAACAAAGAATAGGCACATCAAAAAACTTATCCCTGACATTAATTACAAGGACATGTAAAGATATCAAGAAATTGAACTGCAGGCAGCATACCTTTAAATCAACCATTTCAATTGTTCCATTCTCTGGCCATGTACATGGAGGATGAGAATCCTCAATAACAGGTGGAGCTTCACTTGGGATTTGACTGTACTGATAAATCCTTTCAATAGAAATAATCTTGTTTTCAAGCTTGCAAAAGCTAAGTATCCACCGTGATAGGCGTGCATTCAAATTCAGGCCATATGTCACAGCAAGGCCCGCCATGCCTTCATGAAAGAACCAATTATCATTAGATATGGCATTTTGTCATAATCGGTAAACTCTACTCTATCATCTTCCCATCAAGTCATCCAATCATTTGAGACTAAGCTTTAACCTATGTCAACACCAATCCAGTTTTCAAACCTATTCAGTATTTTAAAGCTAGCAGAAAGGGGATTTCTTTTGCTCTACAAAGCACATCAAAGTGCGCTACTGAATGAAAACTACAACAAATTAAAATGTAAACAATGTGTTTATAAGATATGATGGTTGAAAATTATGATCTCAGAAACTCAATCAGGTTAAAATTATAGTGTAGTCATGTCACAAGGAAAATGTCAGCATGAAAGAGATACGATGTCGTATATACTCCCAGACAAGTTCAAAGATTTTTTTTCTGTGGGTGCACACTTTGAAATGCCCATTCTGTGATTCATATTCACCTCATGTTTTACAGAACTCAATTCTCATGATAACATATAGATAACTTTAGGGGTATAAGACATAAACTTACTTGGATCGATACTTCCATGAGGAAAGCTCACAAGTAAAATCATGCAGAAAGCGAATACAAAGGTTGAGAGTAGTTCCATGCGCAGGCAGAGCCATTCAATAGCTGCAATACTGCAGAAGAATGGACGAGCAAAACAATCAAGAAGATAAAGATTCCTCTTCATGAACCTTTTTTCTTGTCCAAATCCTCTTATTGTGGCAGCTCCAGCAATTGACTCACCAAAAAGATGGATAATTGGAGACTTCTGGATGCTAACAATTCGGACCAGTTCTCTTGATGAAGCCATGTAGTATTTCTGCATCACAGAATGCTTACATTCAGGTGCAATATTTAATAACTTTCAGCAGAAAGGGGAACAGGAAAAAGATCTTAGACCCTTTGAATTAGTTTTCGTAACATTAAGTAATTAGCTCAAAGATTCATACACGCAGCAAGACAAAAAGACAAAAGAATAAGGCTACTCAAAGTTAAGGAATTGATCAAAATGATTTAAATGCTTTTCTCTGTAGCAATCACTGCAGGCTCCACACAATGATGGTGCATTAGTACTAAGCGAATTCTTAGTTTCTGAATCTTATATATTCAGAAATAAAATTGTAAAAGTAATTGTATTCCCCCCAATTATTTGAAGAAGAGATGCAAAGTATTTTTTGAGACCTTATGTCATTAAAGTTCTAAAATCTGATTTATCTACCATTTAGAGGAAATACTAGAAATTGAATATGATACTAACAGTGAGCAATACCCTTTTTTTTTCCTTCATTTCTAAATACCAAAGAGTACTTAACACAACAATATCAGGGCAACAAATGTAATTACCTGCATCCACAAACAAGCAATGGCCATAGGAATAACAAGAAGCAAAACTTGCCAGGTAACAGTCGTCATCACACCAACAATACCAATAAGTTGTATTGTCGTTGAAGCGAACCCACCAAGTCTAAAAGGAATATCAAGATCCACCACACTTTGATCAATTGATACCTATAGATTGTAAACGATTCAAAAATTATATATGCAAATGAAAGGAGTTTGTGTAACACGTGTTTTCACAAACAGAAAGTCACATAAATTCCAGCAAACACAAGAGACTTACACGATTCAAGATCCGTCCAGCAGGAGTAGAGTCAAAGAAAGACATTGGTGCCCGGAACACACTTCTAAGCATCTTCACAAACAACTTCTGTGCAGCTGCTAGACCAAATGTAGCTACCAAAATAGCTCTAACAAATATAAACCAAGAGCTCCCAAATGCAAGGGCCATGTAAACAACAAGAAGGACCATCGAACTCACTTTCGGTTGGTCTCCTTCTGTTTGGGGATTTGCCCAAGCCATCCACCAACTACTAGCAATTTGAAGGAACTGAAATATTGCTTGTGCAATGATTATGGGTGGAATCAGCCATCCTTTATATGCTGCAGCCATATATGACAAGTAAACCTTCATGCTGACTCTTCCTCTTACCCTTTCCTCTTCCTGGACAAGCTGCTTTTTTCTTGAACGCTTTGCTTTCTTTTTCTCTTTAATTGCTTTCTGCTCTGAAGCTGATGCACCTTCTTGCACTTCCTTTGCCAAACAGTCAACACTACTGCTAGGTGTATCACGATTTTTTCGGAGTTCAATAGAGCCATCTGGACACAAGCTTTGATCTGAATCTCCTGATGAGTAATTAGGAATATCCATAGCTTCAATTGCTTCGTGGTGAGCTGAGACTAGTGATTTAAAATCAGTTCCTGCCTGTAAAAGATCATCATATTTTCCTGCCTGCATGATGCGCCCTCCTTTAAGAACCTTCAGAGATGGAAAATGAAGGTTACAGAACACTCTCAAAAACACATAAAGTAGATTATATAAAATCAGACATAGGAAACTAAACTGAGAATAAATGGAAATGGAAGGGGAAAGTATGGAAAACGAAAGAAAAAAAAAACTTCAAAAGTTTTGCAATAAACTAACAGAAACAACACAAGTATAAATATACCAAGCCAACCAGTGATGTTACAACCGCTAATGTAGGATAGGCCTTCAAAATAATGCCAAAATATGCTAACTGGCTAACTTATCAAAATAAGCAACAGACTATTGATGCCAATGTGGACCTTTCATTGCAGAAACAATATATTAAAAGTTTGAAGACTATACCAGTATTAAATCAGCAGCCGGCAGAAATTCAACTTGATGGGTCACAAAAATCACAGTTTTGTCTTCTAATGCTGTCAATATGTATTCCTGCAATTCCCCCATAATATATATTTAGCCATATTCAAGTCAATTGAAATGTGATATCAATGATACAATTAGCAAGTTTAACCTTAAACAACTCTGACCCAGTGTGTGCATCAACTGCACTAAAGGGGTCATCAAGTAAATAAATGTCAGCATCTTGATAAAGTGCCCTTGCAAGCTGCACACGTTGCTTCTGGCCACCACTCAGATTTATACCCCTATCACCAATTATGGTCTGATCTCCATGTGAAAAAAGTTCCAAATCTTTTTTCAGTGAACAAGCATGGATAACCTTCTTGTACTTTGGTTTATCCATTGGGCTGCCAAAAAGAATATTTTCTTCAATATTTCCAGATTGTATCCATGCTGACTGAGGAACATAAGCAGCAGTACCGCATAACTTTACCTGAAATGATACGTTAAGAAGCATTCATTGGGAATTATTAATAGTCAGCCTAAGAAAAACAACTTCATGAACCCGCCAGGAACGAAAACATGAGATGCAAAACAGAATAAGAAATTCAAAAATACAAACTTACTTCACCGGAGATTTTTGGGATCTCACCAAGGATGCAAGAGAGAAAACTTGATTTTCCAGAACCAACCATTCCACAAACAGCCACACGCATCCCTCTTTCCACTTTCATTTGTATTCCTGATAATGTTGGTCTGGGAGAGGAAGGGTCCCAGGAAAACGCACCATCTTTAATTTCTACTGACGTTTTTGTGATGCCTCTTGGCAGGACAATTGTTGCATCCTCCTGCAACTCTTCCTCCTGCAGGAATCCAGAAATTCGATCAAGGGAAACTTTTGTCTGAGCCATCATTGATACAAGATCAGGGAAATTCCTGAGTGGTTCTTGGAGTATCCTGAAAGTGGCTAGAGCAGAAAGAACACCACCTGCAGTGAGGTGATGACCCAAAAATATAGAGGTACCAAAAGTTACAGCTGAAACAAATATAGGAGAGCTCCAGAACATGAATGTAATAAAAGCCTGAGAGTAGAGGGCTTTGTGTAGCCACTTGAACTCCACACCACGCATCTCTTCTAACTTCAAACGGTACCTGTCCTCCCAAGCTTGCAACTTGAGAATCCTCATGTTTCGTAGGCACTCGGAAGTCTTCCTCATTCTTTCATCCTTCGCAGTCATCAATTTGTCTTGATAATCTTCTTGTATCTTTGCCACAGGAACAGTAAGAATAATGGAGATAATGGTGGCAATCAACGTCGCAACAGAAGCAATTCCAACATTCTTGTACAAAATTGCGAGGGCGAGAATGATTTGCATGGGAAGCATCCACATGTCATGGAGATACCAGGAGTAGTCCCCTATCCTTTGCACATCAACAGCCATGTAATTAACAATCTCTCCACTAGTGTGACTTTGCTTGGCCGTGCTGGAAAGCCTGAGTCCTTTTCGGTATACCATTGCCGTTAGAGCTGATCTTACATGCATACCCAAGATGTCTACCCCGAGATACCACTGCCGAGTCGTTAAGGTCTCAACAAGCTTGGCTGCAAAGAATGTCCCAGCAAGGATATACCCTTCATGGGGGAAAGTCTCTATCCCCCCTAAATAATCGACAAAATAGCTAATCATAAACGGACCAACATATGAAACAAGAGTATTCAAGCCAGCAAATATGGCATTACAAGCTGCCTCCTTCCAAAATGACTTGAGAATTGCCCAGGCTAAAGAAGGCTGTTTTGAAGGATTTTCAACCTTCAACTTCTCCCAATTTGAATTCAAGATCTTATAATTGGTCTTGGCTCGATCTTGCGGTGCAAGAAGAGGAATGTCCTTGATCTCAAGCGGTCTCTTTGCCCCAATTGAAAGAAGTGGGTTTAACCAAGAAAGTGTGGCCAAGCTAAAAAGCCCAGCTTCATGATAAGGGGTAACTTTAAGACACCCTGCTTCTTCTTCAAGAAGCAATGGCTCTTGAAGATCAGAGTGTCCAGAAACATGAATACCAGTAACACCCCTAAATGCAACAAAACAAAGAAAGGCTAGGGCAGGTGTCACAGCGAGATTTGCCACAACATGAGAACGGAGGTGTTTTGAGCCTTCTATTGCAAAACCTCTCCCATCAACATATAAAGTGCACAGACAAATCAGAAATGACACAGACCACCAGACCCTCAACAACAGTGGGAATTTCTCAGACACCTTGAATTTACAATGCAGAGCTGCAAAACTCAGCACAAACCAACCTAAGCCTTGTGCAGCTGGCAAGCAAAGCACAGACCAATTCACAACCTTCCCATTAGAAGTTGCTCTTATCAGACCAACCCCATCAAAACCCAACAACACAACTTGTACAAACAACACATAGAAGCAACAAAAGACCGAAAATTTGAAGTCTGTACCAACTCTAACCTCACGAGTTTCAGCATCAACAACAGTATTATGCCGAATTGAGCTCGCATTCGAGGCCAAATCATCTTTAAGGATTCTAATCCGACCCAGACAAACAAATATTCGCCTGGCTGAGATGATGAAGAGGAAGGCAAGAAAGAGTACCAAATTGATGAAAATTGAAGAGAGTTCCAAAACGGGCAGACCTTGCAAAGCTCTCAAAAAGGTAATCGATGATTGTTGAGCTGGTGATGAAGCAAAGGTTCCATTGAGCAAAAGAGTGAGACCCATGATTGAATATAGCGGAACTTGTGAAGGAGTCGATTGAAGAGAGTAAGTCGATGGTGAGCTAAGCGAGAGAGATCGAATCGTTTGACAGAGAAGGGCATTTCACCATCTGGGTTTTGAGATGCAACCAAATATGTATTTGTAGATAAAAGCTCTGCAGACACATTGCACATGGAAACAAACAGATTTGTTTATCAACACGGAAAACGAAGAGAGGTGAAGAGAGAGTAGACGATTCTCTTTCTCTTTCTTCGCTCTCTATTTTCTTTTGTTATCTAGAGGGAACACAACGGGACAAAGACGATGACGAAAAATCAAAACTTTCAATGGAAAAATAACAAAAAAAATTAAAACAGACCTGAAAATTGATTTAATGGTGTGAGCCGATGGAGGTTTTGCTGAGGCAAGCCTGTGAAGGAGGTTGCCCAACAAGCTCTGCCTCTCAAAACGCAGATTAAACACCAGAGCAAACAAAGCTCACACTAAAAATTGATAGAAAAACGTTAATGTTGACGATAAAGCTTTGGGCTCTAAACGTGTAGAAGTCGAGAAAAGAGAGAGAGAGAAAAAAAAAAAAGAGAGAGTTTCTTTATTTTGCTTCTTCTTTTTAACTATGTATATGCATGCCCATCTTGTAAAGTTGTTTATACAGTCGTGTGAGAAAGCGAGATGGAGAAAGAAGGAAGGAGGACGTCAAAGAGAGAGTATTGGTGAGGGAGGGTAGTTTTTTGGTGAATGAGAAAAGGGAAAGGTTTGTGTATGTGTTTATTATTAGTTTTAAATTTCAGATTGTGAAATAATGAGGTGCTTCGATTATTATTTATATGAAAAACGTATGCATGTTTTGTTTTGTAGAATCTAGACACGCACACATACACACATCTGTGATTTGAGAAAGAGGAATGTGGACAAAGAATATGTTGGTAATCAAAAGAGTTATTATTATTGACATGGGTTTGTGGGTGTTGATGAGATCATGACAGGGATATCATCAAACAAGGAAATATTAGATTATGAGTACACCGTCCATTTGTTTATGTTTCATAGAGAGAGATAGATAGAGAGAGTGTGAGAGTGAGTGAATTTTGTTTGTTTACACTTTACAGTGTGTGTTTGTTAGTGGTGGTGGTGGATTACTGGATTCCGAATGAGAATACTGAAAACGACTGTGATTTGCATGATGATAAGTTATTTTTTTGGGTAGTGATTTTTCCACTCTCCTTTTAGCTATTTACATTTTCTTTTGTTTTTTTAATATTTTTTATTATAAGATAAAAAAGAGTTTAAGTGAACAAAAAAAGAGTGATAACATATAACTTTTTAAAAATAAAGTGTAAGTGAATAAAAAGTGAGTGGAAAAATCACTACTCTGTTTTTTTGGGTTTAATAGTATTTATTCGAAGATTCAGGACATTGAGTTTGAGCACCCCTAAACTTTGTTTAGTTTATGGAAAAAGAGGCTTGAAATTGGGAAATTAATTATAAAAACCCACTGCATGAACCAAACAAGGGGTTTAAGAATGAAAAGTGATAATGAAAAGTGAAAACCCAGTGCTGCCCTGTGGTTGCAGAGAAAACTGACTGCCACAGAGGGCATGAATTTTTTGAATCAAGGGATTGAAATTCATGGGGTTGGGGTGCCCTAAAGAAAACTGTGTGTTGTTTTTCGTGTTGAACATATCAGGAACCGCACTTATCACCTAGTTTGGCTGCTTCTGCAGTGATGAAGATGATGACAAAATCAGTAAAGCCTTTTCTGGTTTATTAGGAAAGGCATGGCCCCTATGGGCTGAGGAGGATCAAATTTCTTTCCAGCTGACATGAACACGTGGCTGTGAGGCTGCCCCTGTGCTTTTGGTAACAATTTTTAAGCTGGTTCATGTCTGTGAGGCACTGAAATTGCATGGCATTTCGAAGGCAATAAAACTAAGGGTGCATAATTAAAGTAGCCCAAGAAAAAGGGATGCTTTTCATTCTTTATTATAAATTAAAGGGTAAAAAGTAGGTATGTGTATGATTGAAAACCTCAGATAGAGAATCAAAACTGTTCATTTTGGATTCTGTAACCTTCTCAGTTATAATTTACCAAAAACAAAAAGCTCTTTTTGAACCAAACAAAGTTCCCAAAGTTAGTGCTACCCAAGTAATTAACCAGTAAAGACAGGAGCAAAACAAGCTTAAAGCTCAGTGTTTATGCTTTGTTTAAACAGTAATTAACCACCTGCCATTCAAACATTTCGTCTTTAAAACCTACCATCTTTGCATGGTATCCATCACTAAAGAAGACCATAAACATGCTTCAACTTGGAATTCAATTCCTTGTCTGATTTGATGCTGACCGGAGCCAATACAAATTCTGAAGAGCTGTCAAACTCAAACTCACACAAACCCCCACCTAGTTTAGACCAACAATTTTCAATTAAGTCGGCACAAGTGTGAACCTCAGCATCTCTCTCAAAATTCGTAGACTTTCATGTAATTCTGATCACTAATTAATTTAAAACTAGATGTTGATTAGCTTTTTTAATCCTATATTTAATTTCAAAAAAGAAAACCACCATTGACCATTTCGATCTTGTGACTACAATCTTTCTCATACTGTTCACTGACGTATATGTCATGAAGATGAAGCTATGTTTCTTTTTCCCAGAAATTCTAATGGCAAGTGGGACAATTGTTTTAATATATGAATAATATGATGAGTGATTTAGACAAAGTGAAGGTACAAATGATATTGGAGAAAAGGAAAATAGAAATTCGGATCTCGAATGTAAGAATTAATGTTTTTAACAATTTGATCTACAAGTTCCTATTATTAATGACAATAATTAGGGACAAAACTTTGTTTAGGGTTTTGTCTCAATGGGCTGGTTTTTCTTTTATGATGACAAGGTCCATGACTCAATGGGCTGATTTAGAATAAACAGGAGTTTAATATTAGCTTTCGCTAATCCATATGTAGCTGGCCAGCAGCTTCATCCAGCTGCATTATGTTGGATTTGGACATTGCTTTGGCCTCATGCTTATCCAAATAGTTGACCTACTTCTTACTTATGTCAAAGACTCAAAACAAAAATATTGATCACTATGAAGACATATATTGCATCAGAGTCTCCCTGTTAAGTACTGATCACTCAAAACAAATGTATGGATATGTTCTATTTCAAAGAGTAATCTAGACATGTCATGACGCCACTCAATCAGTTTAGCATTGAACTCCCTTGAAATACTAATACAATTCAGCATCTAATAGTAGAATTAACAATGAAAATCGATTACTTCTAATCTCGATCATTATAATCTACTCATCAGAACACTTTTCGTAAATTCATGACACTTTGCGCATATGTATATGCTTATGCAAAACAAAATTAGGTTAAAAGTTCGATATAAACTCCGACCTCTTTAGAGTAAGTAGGCAATGCCATTGGGCTTAGATAATCATGAAAACCAAACCTAATTTCTTTAGCTTTCTTTATAGTCGACAATGAGAGATGACTCAAATCCATTGTCGGTAGTTATAATTTGGGATAATGATGACTCAGATCCTGCACATATTAGGACCACTGAAAGCAGCCATACATGCTCATTTTTACTTTCTCTACAATTATTATGTACGGCTGAAAAGACTAGGTGTACCATAAGGTCGGTCCAACCCCAATGGCTTGCTTTTGAATTTCCTTCCCCAACCATGAGGTTATTATGTACATTTGGGGACCAAGGCTAAGTGGTGCAGACTAAAATGGCAAATGTCATGGTGATAACATCTCGAACATACATTGCACATGTCGCAAATGACGCACAAAGGCCAAAGGGGATAGGTGGGGGCATGCTATCTATCTGTCAAAAGAGTTTCGTTTGCAATAATTTAAATATATATATATATATATATATATATATATATATATACGTTAATGACTTTCGGCCGTTGATCGATGCTGAATTCATTATGTTTTGTAAGTCAATAAACAACTAATAATCATCTGCGTCATCTGCATTAGCCATTCTCAACCACGATGAATATGTAAAGTTGGTAACATGCCTAGCACAAGGCGAAATGGGACATGCTAGCTATCTGTCAAAGAATTTTTTTTTAAAATTATATCGATCGGAATTCATTATAAGGCCTACCTCAATAAACAGCTAACAATCGTTTGGTTGTGTTTCATGTGCGTAATTCTCAACCATGATGGAGGTGAAGCTGATGACGGAATTTATGGTTGAGAATGAATTAATGTGTGTATATGCAAGATTAACATTTACCATACCATTTCATCAAAACCTAACAAACGTAAAGAATGATGTGGATCCTTTTTACAACTAAACAAAGATATATATATATTTTTTTCGGGTTTTGAAAAGTTTGGGGAGAGGAGAGGTTACTTCATTCCAAGGTT
Organism: Prunus dulcis; assembly: GCF_902201215.1. Classification (NCBI taxonomy): domain Eukaryota; kingdom Viridiplantae; phylum Streptophyta; class Magnoliopsida; order Rosales; family Rosaceae; genus Prunus; species Prunus dulcis. The sequence goes on along the minus strand of NC_047657.1, from coordinate 17,488,840 downwards.
AGAGCATATCAAAATCTCTTTGAGAACATATAGAAAAAGTCTTAACTTCTTTTTTTATTTTTATAGATTACCCACTAAGAAGATTGTCGGTAACGGAATTCGAACCTAAGGATTGATAATGAAAATAACACATTTTTTTTATGACAAAACAATGTATTGAATCTGATGGCTTTCAGGAAAATTGTGCACTGTCTGCGATCCATGATTTTGGTCGAGCCATATAAGTATATATCTTTTTACTGTCAATCTGCAGTGCAAACATATTTTATACTCCCATTGGGTTTTTAAAATTTAAAAATAAAAAAATAAAAAAAATCAGATTCTTCCCATGTCATGTATGCGTGGCAAAAGCATTTTAAACAAATGTTTTGTGTTAGAATCTAGAAGTGTGTCGGCCAGAAAAACAGATATTCCATACATGCTCCTTCAACCAAAACAATGTCAATTTCCACTATTTTGGAATTCGATAATTAACCAAGGCAATAAAAGGCTTTTTTTGACACAAAGATGATATAATTTTTATTGATGAGAAGTGAAAACAAGTACAAAATAATCGGATTATGTCTTAGGAAAAACCGGGCAAAAAGGCTTTAAAGTATTCTATTCAAAGAAAAATCTTTGAAAGTTGAGAATTGAGATATTACCAGAGCTTATAAGGTGGACAACCAATTAATGATACATTGAAAGAATTTTCTACTTGGTATAGCTGAAAATTGGATGGTAGTTTGTTCAAACCTTTCCAACCAATGATATTTTCGAAGTCAATTCAAGCACATTGGCAGATTCTATAATATTGGGCCACACCTTAGGTATTCATGATGAAGGGATATAAAGGTAATTAACAATGAATATATAAGGTTTAGAGTGAATATTCTTGATGAAGATTTTGCCCAAAAAATATTCCAAGGACAAAAAAAAAAAAGTGCCTTTAGCCCTAGGAAGTTGGGAGGACATTCCAAAAGGAGATCTTTGTAGTCAATCTAACACTTCCATTACCAACTTCAGATATGGAATATTTCCAGATGATGCTTCTCAAATTGGATATTCTTGAAGAATAGAAAGAAGCATCACCATCCTACAATTCCTATACTTCTCCCCCACAAAAAAATTCCAAAAAAACAAACTTTATGCCTTATCCCTCAGAAGTTGAGGACATTCCAAAGAGACATTTTTATTTCAATCACTGAAAATGACCGGTTGGGAGTTTGGAACATGTTCCCTTGGCTCATACCAAATAGATTTGAAGCAGAGCCAAGAGTTGCTTTTAGTATCTGTCACACTTTGTGATCACAGAAGCACAAGCATCTCATTTGACCAGTGACCAATATTCAGTATTAAGCTTGAAATTTTCTTATGTCCCTCCACTTGCTTATAGATCATATTGCAATCAAACTTTATGCTCCACAAGATTATGTTTCACTGAGAATTTTCTCATCTTTGTCTCTGTAAAATCAGTCCATAAGTGTCGAGATAAGGCAAGTTGAGGATTGAGGATTTTATTCTCTGTTTTAAATCGGTGCAAATGCTAAGCAGTATGCCAAAGGTAAATTTCAACTCTCTTTATGCCATTTTGGGTGGTGCAGAAATAAGAACCCGAGTTTATACTTTGCATGAGAATCTACGTACCCAGAAATATATATACATACAAATTTAATTGGCCTAGCACAAGATCTCCACCTCATAAGTCAAATAAGATAAGATGATGCATTGTGTTTGTAAAATGCATCATCTTTGATCAACTTCTGCCTCAAGTCTTAAAAGTAATGCGCATAAATTGAACTTTTGAACTTTGGCCTCATAATTTATCGAGGAAACAAACATATGTAGCTTCCTCTCATATCAGGTTTCTATAAATGCATGTATATTGAAGTATTCTAACAAATACGTACGTAGAAATATTGTGCATATTTACGTTATTATTATTTTTTTAAAAGTACCCGAAAAATGTATGTTACTTCTCCTCGGGAGTAAGGAGGATTCAACATATTATTGTGCTTTACAAGAATTTCTTCTTGTTTGTATAAATAAGAAAATCTTTTTAAGCGTTCAGATAGTATCCAGGAGCAGCATTTGGGTTTTGTTAATGAATTGAATTTAGAGAGATATAATTCATCCTAAATACTAAAGAGTCGCAAGCAGGGCAGAAGCCTCATCTTGCAAAAGCTTCCATGCTGCATTCACATGCCTCTCCTCAGTCAATGGAGCTCCTACTGCAAGACGTAACAAGTAATTCCCTGACAGGACCTGTATAATATGTTGGTAGTCATCAGCAACACTGTATTTACATAATCTTTTAAAACCAGGACTCAAAAAACAGCGTCAATGTGTGTGACAATATAAAGTAAACAGTGAGCTTACCGTGTGAGAAACAAAAATCTTCCCGGTTGAGTTCACAGCATCTAATAGGCCATGATTCAGTTTACTAGCACAGGTTTCGTCGTTATGAGGGGGCAGAAGACGGAAACAAACTAATGAAAATAGCCGCGGAGTAACAATCTGCGAGTTGTAGTGAATTATCAACAACACGATTAGGTTTGCATGAAATTTTCATACCATAGCATTCAACTTGTAACAATAGATAGCAGTGAAAAAAGACACTTCATGAAGAAGACCACTACCTCAAATCTGGGGTCTTGAGCAACGAGCTCTTCGAAGTGTTTAGCTAAATTAATATGGTTTCTTATATATGACTGTAGGTTTTCCAGACCATAAAGTCTCAGCACCATCCATAGCTTTAATGATCTAGAAGCAGCAGTCAATGATTAAGATTATAAAGCATGATAACTATCTGAAAGGGCATAAATGTGGCATAATGTGCACAGTGAAACATTCTTCTTGCTCCACAATATGAAGTATTCTCAACATTCAAGCTCAGTAAAAACACATTAGTTAATAAACCTGCCTTCACAAAGAAAAAGAGTACTTTAAATCGTAGTGTACTAAGACAAACCCAAATAGTTTTATTTGGCTGCAAAATGTTCAAAGGCACACCTAAACCGACGACCAAGTGGGATTTGCCAATCTTTGTAATCCACAACCAGGTTTGCTTGAGAGGCCTGTAGCATCAACAACATTATCAGTAAACATGCACACCTGTTGCAGTATTTTTTTTGTTGGCTGGGCATCAACTGTCACAATTAAAGAATTCACCCTCCCAAATTAATTGTTGGCACCTAATAGTAAAGAAAATAATAGAGGAACATATTTACCTTGTTTTTTAGGAACTCAGGATTTGTAGACAGAGCCTGGATCAAAGCATTTCTATCCTGTTACCATGAAACAAGTATTGGCAGATAGACGCATCAACAACTGTATTAATAAATAACAAGAACTGGGAAACGAGAACAAAAGGTGTTACAGAAAACTGATATTTGATAATATAGAGGAAAACAGTCTTAATCAGGTGGATCATACTAATTTCCTGAAGGATTATTAGAATATAGTGAAGACATAAACGATTTTAGATGGATATTAGCCAAGATATCTGAAATATTTATACATCATTCACATGATTATTATTCTTTTATGGAAAACAAGGTTATTGGCATTAGCAGGATTTATAGCCACTGAGGCCATAAGACAACCAACAAATGAGGTGTTTCTTGCCACAAGAACAACAAAAGTGAAAGAATGAAGTATCAAAACACTAGTGAAGAGGACTGCCATAGCAAGCCACAGTGAATCTTGCATCCTATTCATTCGACAAGGTCATATGCAAAAAGAAAATCAAAATGCTTCCATTAGAAGTTGACTACATAGAAGTACAATTCATGTAAAAGTATTTGAGTCAGTTCTTAAGTTTCATATAATGAAGACAAGGGTGATAATGGTGTGCATGAATCTTCGATGTAACGGTGCATGTAATTCTTAGGGAGAGCCGCAGTGGGAAAAACTGGGAGGAACCAAAAAATAATAAGCATACAAACTATGTGCACAGCTACACCATGACATACCTTGATCCAGAGCACTGAACAGTCAAAGTTCGTGAGAAACCATTTATGTGCATTTGTGTTAAATGAGTCTGCCTCTTCAACACCATCAATGTAATGGCGGTACTCTGGACATATACAAGCACTACCAGCATATGCAGCATCCACATGGAACCACATGTCATTGCTCTGGGAAAATGCAAAGCATTACCATTATGGTTAAACTAGGTAAGTCTTTAATGTCATTGATTAGATGTTGTTTCCAAACATCCTTATAAAAAAATTGCCTTGACAATGCCTCAACAATAGAAAAGGTATATGGAATCTCATATTCTAAGCAGGAAGTCAACAAAAACTTAAAAAATTATTTTTCAAAAGTCAAATTTACACAATCTAAAAGGGTTTTTCATAAAATTTACTGGCAATGAAGAACTGCAAAGAATGCAGCCATTTTTAATGGTCTAAAGCAAATTTTACAATTAAACTGTTACCTTTGCAATCCTACCCAGTTCTAGCAAAGGGTCAACAGCCGTTGATGAAGTAGTACCGACCTGAAAGTACAAATGCAAAGTTTCTTTAGTTAACCAGAATTCTAATAACAGCATATAAAACCATGAAAAAAAATTCGAAATATTATTATGAGTTTATGGTAAACCGTATTCCATTATCAACACATGCACCAACCCTTGTACCGCTGTGGCATCAAAGGAAATGGGTTGTGTGTGAAAGTGTTCAATAGTTAAATTATTTGCTTTGTTTAAAACAAAATTGATTCCATACATTTCATATTTAGTTGCATACAAGTTACCATTCTTATGCCCTTCAGAAACTAATTAAATTTAAACACATATTTGGTCTCCTCACAACATTAGTGAACATTTCATTGTGGTCAAATAACAAGGTAGAATCAATATGATTAACAAAATGGACACAAGTTAGCATCAAAGGTTTTTCAGTTTCTTACTGTCGCACATAGGAAAAATGGAATTAAACCACTGGTGACGTCGTTTGAAATTGCTTCATTAAGTACATTGGGAGAAAGGGCATAATCAATAGAAGAATCAGTCCTCAGCAGCCTGCAATTCTCGGGATGGATTCCCCCTATCTGCCATTAAACAATAAATCTCATGAAAAATGAAAGGCATTATGATTAGCAAGCAAGACTAGACTGCTGAAAACCATAGGAAAAAATGATGGGAAAAGAAAGAACAGTAGAGCACACTATGAAGATACCTGACAAGCTTTTTGCAAAGCTGAATGTGTTTGATCAGATGCATAGACAACAAGCTTCTCAAGGGAATTTTTTCCTACTCTCCTCAAAATCTTATCACGAGCTGCCAACAGAACAACAAGAACAGCTTCACTTGCTGTGCCTTGTATCACTCCACCACCTTTTCCTGCAACAAGATGTTCGATCAGAAGAAGAGAAGCTCAATACAGTTCCATCACAGTAACACAACACAAGTTTCTTCAACTTTTGGTAGAGAAAAACGAAAGAAAAAATGTTCACTTGGAATTTCATTAAAAAAAAATTTGTGTAAAAATCGATCATCCCACCTGCTGAAAGAAATTCTTCGGGTAGTTTAAGCATTTTACCAAACCAATCCAATACGATCATTTCAAGTTCAGTTGCAGCAGGAGAAGTTATCCAACTGAACCCAACAATGTTTAAGCCTGCGCTCATCATTTCACCTAAAAATCCAGCAATGCTGCTGTTGGAAGGGTAGTACCCAAAGAAATTTGGGCTCTGCCAATGGGTAACCCCTGGTAATATCTTAGCCTGAATGTCTGCAATCACATAAAAGTTTTGTTCTTCACACATGTTTCTGCCACACAAATTACATTTATCATGTATAAGACAGCATTTTAGAGAATTTACAAAAAGTGATCTATTCTACATAATCAGGCCAGAAACTTTAATCCTAAACACCACATTTGCAACAAGTATGCAGTGAAATCTAGAACATATGGGGAACCCAATAGAAACTATACCATCAAAAATATGTTGCAAAGGCTCGGGATGAGTAGGTGCAGAATCCGGTAAAAGTTCCCGGAGATATCCCGGCTGCAAAATTGAATGGCGTTATGCTAATGGCAATTGGAAATTAAATCAGAAGTGATATTAGAGAGATGGAATTGAGAGTTGAAACCTGCACTTGGCTGAGAACAGGGAAATTCTCAATGGTTTTGTAGTAATCAGCAATGAAATCTACCATCTTGTGGGCATTCTCTCTGAGCTGCTCAGCATCCATTGGCTTCAGCCCACTCTCCCTGCATATCCATATGTGTAAAAAGGAAGAAGCTTTCAAATTGGTATGCAGCAAAGTTATATATCTACCAAAGAAAAAGGATAAAAGGATTGGGAGACTTACATCTTCTGCTGATTGATGCTCTGTTCTGTTTTCTTTTTCTTTCTTTCTCAAAGAAGGTTGTTGCAGAGAAATGAGGGAGGTGAAGAGGGTTGTTGGCTTTGAAAGGAAACCAAGAAGTAGCTGATGGACTGTTATTCTTGTATTTCAGTTCAAGTTGGACTGCTTCTATTTGTTTTCTTTGGTTGAATTTGAATATCCGCAAGCAGAAAATGTTTGTCTTTTCTTTTGGATACTGCAAAGTGCTGCTGAGTGGACAATATGCAATCATCGTCCACCAGCGTTGCAAAATTACAAACATTCCAAGTAAATGTAATGCCTGGATTGTGCCACGTCATACTTTAATTACACTTTATTTTTCATCAGCGAACTTTATACTAATTGCATATACGGTATGATCTTTGAATAGTTTAATCTACAATAATTTAGGCTATTACTTATATTAATTAAAAAAATTCAGGGGTAATAGTTTGGAGTAATTGTTCTCAATTTAAGTCCTGAGTTCGAGTTCTAGTATCCGTGTAGTGTATGTGAGTTAACATGTTATCGTCCCTTTTAATAAAAAGGTTATCAAGAAATTTTTTTTTTTCAAAGATTGCCAACATAAAGGGAAGATTTAAATCCAAACATATATTCACCCAATATTTATATTAATTGCATATTAATTTTTGAGTTAAATACTTTTTTGGTCACTGAGTTTTACATGAAAATTCAATTTAGTCACTAGTCATTGTGTGTTCCGATGTTTACAATTTATAGACATTATGTTATTTTTCATTAAGTGCGGTTTTTATTTTTATTTGTTTTTAGGAAGCGCCTTCATGAAAGTACGGCCCCCTAATAGCTGTTTCAAAACTAATGATCTTATAATTTAACTCTTTAGCTTTCTTATACATCTCCTCTAATGGTTATATACTTCTCCAACTCCTCTGCCTCTGTTAAGCCAGCACTTGTAGGTTTAGGAGACTGTTCTGCAACTGCAGCTTCTTCAGCAGTCCTCAATTATGAGTGCCCGACTTCCCGCTAACTCCTTAAAGCTGTTAAAACCGTTGGCATCAGGGATACAAACCAATTTCTAATATTATGCGTGAGATGTTGCACTATCCGCATAAATATTTGTACACACGAAGAGGGCATTCAAAATTAAGCCTGTAAAACCACATACACAATTGTAGTGCATTTTGTATACTGTTACAAAAACCACAAATTATTAAGGTGACACGCATGAATACCACACACACAAAGGAAACTCAGCCAAAAATGCATCATAAACTTTTTTAATTTTGCGCATGCGTGGTGTTTTCCAAGTGTAACAACTTAAATTACCAATTTTTTTTGGGGTTCCCGTAAATTAAAACAAAAGAAAAAAAAACAAGGGTTGTTCACTTTTTGGTTTGAATATTCTTCTCAATCCTGTTCAGGTTTGATTTCTCTACCATCTTGATTACTTGGACAAATATATTTGCCTTCATTTGTTTAGCCAAGTGAGGCCTTTTAAGTAAGGTTTAAGGTTTAAATGTCTGTGGTGGAAAAAATATTTCCGTTCTTTTGTTTTCAAATGAGCCAAGTATGGTTATTACTGAGGTTTAAGGTTTAAATCTTCGCGGGGTTGAAAAATTAAGATTTGCTAGTTTAGCCCCTTAGTGAAACAGGAAGTCCTAACAGTACATTCTAATTGATTTCTATGGAGTTTGGTGAACCTATTCTCTATTTATATTTGTGATATATCATATATTGTTGCATCTTTTTGTGTTTTTGCCTGGACTTAAAACTTAATGGTCTGTGTTGGAGTTTCTTCTGCGGTTATTCGAAAACAGTCTATCTGCAAAGAAGACTGCAGATTCAGGAATTATATAAAGCTTATGAAAATGTCAAAAATTTGTTCATCTTTTTCTCTGTCTATCATCTGTTTTTGCACTAAAATCTGCTCTGTAGATTCTGATAATCTCTAGGACACTTGCCCTACATCCCCATCAGCAAAACAAACCATTTGTAAGCAAAGGCATAGTGCTTATTATATTCCCTTTCTTCTTTTATGGAGGCGTCTGTCATTTAATGATCAAGCATGTTCTTGAAAACAGTTTTCACATAATGGAAATCAACATCAAAACCATAACTCTGCCCTCCATACTGCACATAAAGGTACTCTTTTGGAGATGAGGATGGGGGCGAAATCTGTAAGATTTCAAGTATGTCCGATGTGGGGGGGCAAAGGCATGTCTTTTTTCTTCAGAGAATACTAAACAACAACTATAAGAAGCCAAATAATATCCGGGTCGATAGATGCGTCACGGAGACCTTGAAAGCTTCAAATATATTTTTACATTGCACCAACAATAAAAATATAGATTTCTCTATAGGCCAATCTTTTGAAATGACCTTTGTGAAAATCCCACATTGAAAAAACACACTCTTATAAAGGTGCTTATAAAGAAAGCACTATGATGGATTAGTAAGTCTAGTTAACATTGGAGAGTTGGGCCAATGGCTTAGGCTATAGACTAGGATTTGGATTAGGCTTTCATTAATAATAATTATATTAATCAAAGACTTGGGCCTTGGGGCTCTTGGGCTATGAAGAAGTAAAGAAACAAATTTTTTAAACCAAAGAAGTAGGCCAAAAAACAAAAGCAAAGAAACACATTTTAAATTTATTAAATATAAAAAAATAAAAAAGCGTATAGCCGTGCGGCTATACTATGTATATATTAAAAAAAAAGGACGCCCCCAGCCCCTAGGTGCTACGTGTCAAAGGAGTAAAGCCTTTTTTTTTTTAAAAAGAGTACAGCCGAACGGCTATACTAATTTTTTTTAAATTCAAAAAAATAGTATAGCCGGGCGACTACACTATTATATATATATATATAAAAAGACCAACCCATGGCCTCATCCCATGTGTCAAAGAGGCCTAATCCCACGTGTCAAAGAGGCAAAGCCAGAATATTATTTAAATTAAAAAAATAGTATAGCCGGGCGGCTATACTATTACAGTAATAAAAACGCAAGCCCATGGCCTTAGCCCACGTGTCAAAGAGGCCTAAGCCCACGTGTCAAAGAGGTGAAGTCATACCATTTTTTCAATGCAAAAAACGAGTATAGCCGCACGGCTATAATATTATTTTTAAACAGTATAGCCGGGCGGCTACACTATTATAGCAATAAAAAGGCCGGCCCATGGCCTTAGCCCACGTGTCACAGAGGTAAAGTCATACTATTTTTTAAATGCAAAAAATGAGTATAGCCGTGCGGCTATACGATTATAGTGATAAAAAGGCAGGCCCATGGCCTTAGCCCACTGTCAAAGAGATAAAGCCATACTCTTTTTTAAATGCAAAAAACGAGTATAGCCGCCCGGCTATAATATTATTTTTAAAAATTCAAAAAAACAGTATAGCCGGACGGCTACACTATTATAGTAATAAAAAGGCCTGCCCACGTGTCAAAGAGGCCTAAGCCCACGTGTCAAAGAGGTAAAGCCATACTATTTTTTAAATGCAAAAAATCAGTATAGCCGCACTGCTATACTATTTTTTTAAAATTCAAAAAAATAGTATAGCCGGGCGGCAATACTATTATAGTAATAAAAAGGCAGGCCCATGGCCTTAGCCCACATATCAAAGAGGTAAAGCCATGCTATTTTTTAAATGAAAAAAAGTGTATAGTCGCAAGGCCTGACGTGTCAAGGAGGTGAAGCCTACTATTTTTTAAATGCAAAAAACGAGTATAGCCGCCCGGCTATACTATTTGTGAAAAACAATTAGGTAAAACTGAGAACAGCCCATTGTGGTCAAACGTCAGAAGCCCAAATAAAGCTTTGGGCTACAACAAGACTTCTTTTCTCTTCAGAACCGGCAGGCCATCGTCCATCGCCCATCGGCCGACCCGACCCGACTTTGTTGTCTCTCCAAATCCCCAAATTTATTCGACAAAACAAAATCCCTAAACCTAATCCTCAGAACGACGTCGTTGCTCGCACCACCGGAGCCGCCATGACCCCTCTGTCAAGTTGGTAAAGAGAAGGTACACATGGCTCCTTCGTTGGCTATCTAATCGGTTTAAAGATTGCATATTTTTAAATCTTATTTTCCACATTTCGAACTTGTAGAAATTCAAAATTTGCATCCTTTTTCTGAATCCATACAACATAGTGAATGTATTGGTTTTGGAAACATTCGTAGCTATTGTATCTGTTTTGATGGTTTGTTCTTTTTGGTTTTTAGGTCAATATTAGAAGTACAAGTACAAACTGGGAAAAGCACTGCCAGATTTAGCTACCATCAATCTCAATTTGTCCAAGACAAGGTAAAAAAACACTGGTTTTTTTTTTACTAGAAAAGTTGCACCTTTTTTATTTCCCAGATATCTAACTGGTTTCAAAATTGCATAGTATTTTCCAGATATCTAACTTGCCGTAAATCGAAATTTGCATCCTTTTTTCTTATCCCTAATAGACAAGTGCATCTTGGTTTTGTTTCCTTTTTATTGTCATTTCTATTTTAATTATGTTTCTTGTGGAACAAAATCCATAATTTATTTGAAGTGTGAAGTAAGAGAGAAAGCTACCCAATAACACTTCTCACAAAATAAAGAAGCTTATATAGGGCAAAGCTAAAACTCCATTTCTGATAACATTTATAATGTCTTTCTACAATGCATCAACTTCTATTTGTTCCACTGTGAGTGAGCATGGTACTTTAGAGTGCTCAATTTCTAATGCTTTGGATGGTGGTTTATTTCTTCCGGCGTACTTTTGAACAATATATGTACACTGTGCTTCCTTACCAAAAAGAAAAGAGGAGAAGCGGGATAAGAGATCGTGCCACTCTAAACTACTTTGAATATGCCCGATATTTCCATTAAAAACCAACAAAAAATGACTTGGGAAACTTTTTAAAAATAAATTAGCATGACATATTCAGAAACAAGGACAATCAGACAAATTATGTCTTTTCTCAAACTAGCTAGGGTCCCAAATTTGCAATGTGCAAGAAGGAAAGACGATAAAACCTCACATTACGAAGAAAAATCAAGCACTACAACTTTTAGCGGCGGTTTTCCTTTCCGCTGCTAATTAGGGCTTTTATAGCGGTTAGCGACGATAAAAACCGTTGCTAAAGACAATTTTCATAACCCGAATGTTGTCGTAAAAGGTCATAAAATCGCCGCACACCACAGCGAAAGGTTCAAAATCGTCATTTAAAAGAAGACTAACCTATTTTATGCTGGTTGAAGTGTTTCTCCCCCCTTTCTTTGGTGGTTATTTAATTTTCCTCCCCTAAATACAAACAGGAAATTTAGTAAACCACAAAAAAAGAACTTATTTACCATTTGGCTAATATTATACCTACAACGAAATTGAGAGGTTTTCTTCCATGTCATACAAAAACTTAAAAATCCTTGTATCTTAAGCAATGAACTTCCACTTTACCAATATTAAATTTGATGAGGCTAATTCCTAAATGGTGTACAAGCTGATAACATGATTGCTATTCAGATTTTCTTATCTCCATTGGAAATTCAGCATCTTGATGGAGAAGGCATAGGTAAATGCAAAGAGTAGTGCAAATCCAACAACTACAGCTGCAACCACTCCTAGAAATTCTTGTTTGAAACCAAAGTAACTTCTCAGAAACTCTTGTACTGTTTCACCTGTGTTGAGCTTGGCCTGTATATCTCCAAACTGTGATACAGTCAATCCATACAAGGTCCAAGCCATTGGGGATGCCCAATAGTACCATCTCCACCATATAGGAATTCTCTGATAGCAGCCAAAGGAAGCAGATAGAAAATTTGTCATCAAAATAGATTCTATTAACTGAAAAAAAAAAAAAAAAAAAACTTGCGGTACTAGAAACTCACAGTTCGTGGGATGATGAACCCGGAAAAGAGGTTCCATAATGCATAAAATGCATTAGAAGTTATACCAGCAACATGTTGGTTTGGTGTCAAGGCCACCCCCATCATGCCATAGAAGGTGAAGTACAAACATGTGAAAAACATGAAGAATAGGTACCAAAAGAATTTAGCCACAGTCCACTCAAATCCAATCATCGCATAAACTAGGACACTGTAGATCAAAGCTTGTGCAAAAACATAAAGGAGCTCAATTGTGAGCTGCAACAAATAATTGAATTAGCAAAACACAAATAAGACAAGATGATGCATTGTAATAACTTTGTTTGTAAAATGCATATAGAATAACTCACCTGTGCAAAGGCATATGCCAAGGCAGAATACATTCCAGCAGCTCGTTCTCTATAAAAGACAGTTCGTTCAACAGCCACTATTGGCTGCACTGTCATGGCATTTTCAATACCAAGAAAGATAACAGAAGCATACATAGAACCAATTGCATTAAAGAGCTCCTGCTGTTTTTCCCTGAAATTAACAAACTCAAAATTACTCATGCAAGAATCTCAACTTCTATTACATATATTTTACTTCTGCACTCTGACTTACATTTTGGAACCAAGATTCCAGAACATTGTCCCAAGCAGCAAGGCTACGACAGTTGTGTAGATAAACCTTATGGCATTGTATTCCGGATTGTGCCAGTATGACCAATGTTGTTTCCATAAGCAAGCCTTGCATTGAGTGAAAAATGACTGAGGGTATCGAGTAGGGAAGTAGAGGTCCTTTGAACCAGGAGCAGGGGTACTCAGTTCTTCAATAAGGGATTTGTTTCTCCTGAAACAAAATCACTTTCATCAACAAATTTTATTTATGGCTTTTTTCAGCAATTTACTTTTGGTGCAGTAGGTGGTTTTTCAGTATGATAAACCTACCTATAAATTTCAGAACTTCTATAAACATCAGCAAAATCAATTCCTAATGCCGTTTCTTTTGCTGAAGTGGTAACTTCCAACATCCAAGTAGCTGGATTGTATCCATTCTTGATTTTGCTCACCCCCTCAATTCCCTGCACAGAAGTACAAGAAAACCTTGTTTCCGAAAAAAGAAGCAGCAGAAAAAATAAGAATATCATATTTTACCATTGAAATTTCCTGAGTTTTAATCAGATTCTACCTCAAAGTACTTGATCAAATGGCAAGAATGACGACCTAGTGGCCCTACATACATCTCCTGTCCTCCTTGCTTCATTAAAAACAACTGCAATGACATGTTACATATGCTAACCACTTAGAACAGACAAAACACATGGGAGTTCCAATTTCAATCTTTTCAGTCAACATCTGTTTTCACCTCATCGAAAGCTTCAAATATGTCGATGCTTGGCTGATGAATAGTGCACACTATTGTTCTTCCCGTGTCCACAATGTTCCTAACCGCTCTCATAACAATAGCAGCAGCTCTTGCATCTAAACCTGAAGTTGGTTCATCCATGAATATTACAGAAGGGTTTGCCACTAGTTCAACCGCAATGGTCAGCCTCTTCCGCTGCTCGGTTGAGAGACCACTTTCACCAGATAACCCTACTAGTGCTTGCCTTAATGGATTCAGCTCTACGAGTCCCATCACTTCATCAACGAACATCTACAACCAATTCTGAAAATCAGTTCAAGCTTGCTCATGACTTTAAATTGCATTAAAAGAAAATAAAGAGTAGAAAATTATTATTAATTAGCAGATACCAACCTTCCTGGTTCCAGAACTTATCTTCGTAGATAGACGCAGCCATGCTGAGTACATCAAGGATTCATAGACAGTAACATAAGGAGAGTGGATGTCATTCTGCTCACAGTATCCAGAAATTCTGGCAAATGAGTCTTGCTTCTTTGGATACCCAGAAACTGAAATATTTCCCTCAATATTTCCTCTAGTTTTTCTACCAGCCAGTACATCCATTAGAGTAGTTTTACCAGCACCGCTCACTCCCATAAGGGCTGTCAGAACACCTGGCCTAAAAGCACCACTAACACACTTGAGAAGCACCAATTTGTCCTCAACAACACCTTGGTTCTTCATTGACTGCAAGATGGATTCACAAAATTACTCATAATTTTCGAGTTGCGCAAACTTGTCCAATCTCAAACATGTTATATCACCTGTGGCATATCCACAGAGTACGTGATTTTATCAAAAGTGATGGAATGCGGCTCAAATGGAAGAACCATTCCTCTTTTCTTGTTATGATTAGTACACTCTTCTCCATTATCTGCATAGAGAGGACAATATTGGTCATCAATAAACAATTACACTGAAAACAGACATACACAAACAGTATCTGAGAGGATATATCAATATCACCTGAGTTGATTTGTGGAATCAAGCTATTTCCTTTGTTCTGTGACCAACCAACTTCTCCACTCTTCTCATCATGTTCTTTGCTTTGAGATTCTTCCAATTTAACAGCCTGTTGCTTCTCTAATGCTGCATAATATTTTTATGACAGTATAAGTAAAATTCTCACGTATCTAATTGTTAGAGCAGATAAGGTGAAGGCACCCACGGTTTAGATAAGTGAGAGCCACAGTGAAACAAACGTTGAATATGAGTACATATCCAATCAAAGCTCCTACTCCAATCCAATACCAGGATGGATGTGTAAAGAATCCATGAGACCTCAAAACAGCAACTCCTAGCGGTTCCATTGAGTTTGGAAGAACCTTTTAATAGGAAGGACACAATATAATTATTAAGGGACAAACACCAAAGTGATTGAAATGGCTAGTCAATTTTAAGGAATTACATGACTCCAACTCTTTCCTAGGAACTCATTAACCACGATTGCATTCTGACCATACATCAAAGGTGATATCCAATAGCCCCATATCCACCATTTCTTTATATTCTCTGTGACATCAACCAAAGGGCATTAGAAAACATTGTATAGCACTTAAGATGAAGTGGTGTTTCTTTACTTTACTTATTTTATACCTCTTGACAGGACGAAGCCACCCAAAGCAAAAAGCATGAGCTGTGCAAATGACCCAAATGTGTAAGCAACAACCATGCTTCTACCAAGTCCAGCAATGGATCGGTTTAACGCAGAAGCCATCTGACTAATGAGTAAGAATAGAAGGTATTGTCTGAAAAACCTGCATCATTTTCAGAATGATATATTAAATGGGCTAGAACAACAAGCATGAACAAAAAAAAAAAAGGAGGAGAATGTGACAAAATTTTGTACTTGATTACCTTTCAACACAGGGATCAAATCCAATGACATAGTAAGTGATAAATACCCAAACAGAAACATCTAAAAATGTGATAGGGATCTTGAGAATCCATGTGGCAAGGGCATATGCCCACGACGGAAAAAAAAGGTCTCTTTGCTTATAAAAAACAGGAAGCTTGGCAATAGTCATAGAAATCTCTGACATTCCACTGAACATAACAGTAACGAAGGAGTAGAACAAAGCACCAGCATATATTCCTCCATCAGTTACTGAATCACGGCGCATATCAATCCGTAGGAATACGGTCATTGTGATCAGTGCCATTATTGCAAGCTAAAAAGAAGGAAAAGAAGTACTGCATATTAAATCCAGGTGCACAGAAGAAAAAGAAAAGGTTATAATAGAAACTAAAATAGACTCAAAACTCACTTGAGTGAGCTTAAAAACGTAGACAAATGAATTCCTCTTCATAAGCAAGAGTTCCCTTGAAAAGCAAGCTTTCAAGAGTTCCACTTTTCTTATACCATATTTCTTGGTCGTTAAGGCAGCTGGGTCGCTCTTGGTCTTGTCAAATGGTGCTGCAAGTTCCTCTGTAATTCTTTTCCCCACAGAAAAAGATTGAAAAGCCTCTGAAAAGTGCTTGACTGTGATGAACCTGTAAGGCTCATCTCTGCTTGTCCAGTACTGCTTCTGATCTTTCCTTGATGTCACCTACAACATGTAAGGTACACGAGAAATTAATACATAATACTCCTCTTTTAATGCTTATCTCAATTGTTTTCATAAGATCAAACAAGAGCTAAATATGGACCTACTTCTTGCAGGAAGTCAGCTACGCCTTTTCTCTCAGGACATTTAAAGCCCATGGATTCAAAAAAATCAAGAACTTGTTCACGAGGGCCTTGGTACACAATTTGGCCATCAGAAAGCAGAATAATGTCATCAAAAAGTTCATAAGTTTCAGGTGCTGGCTGCAGCAGTGAGACAACTGCAGTCCCGTTAAGGATGTGAACATAGTTCTTGACTGAATTTACAATCTGGTAAGTTGTTGAACTATCCAACCCAGTTGATATTTCATCCATGAATAGTGCCCTAGCAGGTCCAACAAGCATCTCACCTATACATATTATCAAAAAAAAATAAAAAATTATACCTTTACTTTTTGAACTTGAGTTTCATGTAAAGAACTTGAGTTTGTTAACCTGTTGTGACTCGTTTCTTTTGCCCTCCAGAGATACCCCTTAATAACTGATCACCCACCAAGGTATCTGCACAAGCATCTAATCCCAAAATCTGCAAATCAATGGATATTGATGAGTTGATGGTAAGTTCTGAAAGTCCTTTTCTTACTGAAGAGCTATTGATCCTACCTTAAGAATATAATCTGTCACCAATATTTCCTTCTGGCCTTCTGTTGCAATTGCCTATAATATCGTAAACGATTAAAACAAAAATGTCCGATGATTTGAAAAGCATATCGCAGAACAAGCAAAAAGTAAGTCTCAAATCTTATTGGAAAATTTCACATATAGCAGAATCTCCTAAATCCTAACATAAGGCACTATTCAACAGACCCTCTTAATTTAAGAGTCTTAAATCAAATAAAGTAGCTTATGTCTCACCTTCATGAAGATGTCTACATCTGGATCTGGCTTAATATTCACTTCTCTTTCTCTTCTAGTTAGCTCTACCAGCATTTCTGCCAAAATTCAAAATCATAACCAATCATGTTTTAATATATTGGCCGGGCTTTGAAATTAAAGGAAACTAAGTAAGAAACAGTCCTATAAACCAACCATAACGGGGTCCAACCCCTTGGCATCTTGCAGAGAAGGCCAAGGTTTCTTTGACTGTCATTTCTGCAATATGAACATCATGTTGACTGATATAGGCAGCACTCCTTTGAGGCACAAACTCATGCATCTCATAACCATTGTAAGTCACACTTCCTGAAAACTGGACAAGTATTATACTTTTATAAGTTAAAAACAAAGAGTGACATTTGAAGGGTAAAGCTCGGAAATTTTTTTTTTTTTGATAGAAGATCTGAGAGAAATTAATGGCGCATTGTATTTATTTAACCTTAAGATCCTGATCAAGCTTTCCAGCCAAAGCCAATAAGAGTGTGGTCTTCCCGGAACTTGGAGGACCCAAAACCAGTGCCATTCTGCAAAAAAAAAAAAAGAAAAAAAAAAAAGAAAAAGAAAAAGGAAGCACTGAACTGAGTTAATTTTTTGTTAAAACCCAAGTGAGTATGCATATTAGTTCACAAAGACTAATTCTGAATTGAAAAAAGATGAACATAACAGAGTTTATTTCATGGGTAGGTTAGAGCCTTTTTTCTCACCTGCCAGGCTTGATGATCCCACTGACATCTTTAAGGATAGACAAGTGTTTCTTCTTAGTGGGAAGAATATAGATGGAATTCAAGAAACCCTTTGGTGCACAGAAACAAAAAACTTCTTAAGAATGTAGTGATATTTGACAGGAAAATCGTATGTGCTATAATATATCATTTACCTCCACTAAGTTAACACAATAGTTCAAGACTGTAGGCAAAGCCCTGCTTCCAACATAAGCTTCAGCTGAAATGTTTAGATGCTCAAATCTGACTTCTATTGTAGGAAAGCTTATTCCAACTCTGATATACCAAGACCAAAAAATCCCCTTACGATAAAAAAAACAAAGAAAATTTAAGAAAATCTAGAATGATATCCATGTAGACTAGAGAATATTGTTTACTCTTACCTATCAATGCGGCTCTTGAGCCTCAACAAGAAGCTCTCTTGACCCTCTTCCACTGCTCCGACCAGCCTCTCAAGCAAGCCTTTCCTTTCTTGCAAACCAAGATGTTTCGCATCAACTTCATTGGCATGGCTCATATCCATTGAAAAACTGCTACAAAGTTTTTGCTTTTCTTTTTAGCAATGCAAGGAGAATTGTTATATATGGAGATAGGTCTTTACGTGACATAAGGGTTGACATCACCCGAAAATATTTTTGGCCACCACATTAATTGTCGTTGGATAATTTTAGCTTTTGAGATTTATGTAATATGTAGATTAAATCACACTCATGCAACTACAACTGGAAGTAATGTGGTGACAATGCTCACCACCAGTTAAGGGTGGTGAGGCCAAGATGATTTATGCGTTTAATCACTTTTGAGTTTGCCTTTTTTAAGAAATTCCAGTTTGCATTTAATCACAGGTTTTAACGTGAAGAATCAAAGATCTATTGGAACCGCACTATCCGACCAGATTTAATTGACCAGATTGCAAGTTGATGGATCATTCTTATCAAGTATTTGATCTGACCACGTTGATGTCACCTTTATCAATTTTAATGAAACCAAGGTAAGGGGCTTGTGTTAAAAAATCCATCCTCCCCAATATCGCTTGTATTAAAAGAATTGATGAAACCAAGGGAAAAGGCTTATAGTTTATGTAATTAAGAGCAGTTATCCCTGCACTTCAGTTTATGTGCTCAAATCCCCCCTCCTTTAATATTGCTTGGCTCAAAGAAAAGGAATTGATGAAACCAAACAGTTATTCCTTGGAAGAGTTCTTAGATTACCTCTGAGGTCTGTTATTCCTTAAAAGGAAAGTAAATTTAGGTTTTAGCCACGTCACTTTTGGAAAAAGCAAAAGTTTTTTTGAAAAAGACAGAAAAACCTCTCAACTTTCAAACTAAAGACATGCAAATATAAAGGATTCCTTAGAAAATCCAAAAATAAATAAGGGCATTTTCGTCCATTTTAACTTCTTTAAAAAAATTTCTCTCTCCTTTATTATCTCTATCATTTTGCTATTGCATTTATTGTCTTTATCATCTATATATATGGTTACTTTCTCTCCCTGACTAGTGGGAGAGGTGAAGTATTTGACATTACTTTGTCCTCAGCATGAAATTACTTCCTATGGGAAAGAAGAAAGACAGAAGACATCTTTGTCACATGTAACTTATGGTTGAGAATGAGATAGAGGAATCATGTTGTGTCCCCCACCAACGTAATAACTTTACTTGTAGAATAGAAACACTTATTCTTGAAGGACTAAAAAACCTTCCTTACAAATTAAGGGCAAGCAGCGTCTTTGGTTCGGTGCAAAAACATAAACCTAAATGGTAATGCTTTACCTACACTGTGGACCCAGAATAAATGGAGACATAGAATTTTAAAAAAGATTGACATGTTGTGGTATTGCTTTATCATTTCTCCAAGCTTTGGTTTTCTATAAGTTATGGTAAGCCAAACATGGCCAAAGTAAGGAGGATATTTTAATCCGAACATAAATTCAGTCAATATTTTTTGCATACTAATTTTTTGGTTCGCGTTCACATACACCAAGTAGTTTTTTTAGTTATGTAAACAACTATTAAGACTAAATAGTTATGTATTTATTTATATAATATAAACGAATTTTAAACCATAAAAATAAATTAAAAAACCAATGAACAAAAAGGGGATAAAAATTTATGGCCATCAGTTCTGGTAAAGAAAGAAAATTTGAACAACTAATGTGTCTAGTTAAGTGAAAAATGACATTAACTTGCAGACTAATAATTTTAAGTTCAAACTCCCATAATATCTTGATAGTTTGCGTTTGAGAAACCCTAGACGATCCCTTGTACCAATAGTTTGATTTTCAATATTTGTGGGTTGAAAGTCGAAAGTCCAAACAAGAAATGGGTTCATTACTCAGTATAGGGGAAAATTACAATTTTAGGCCTGCCATTGTGGCCCAAATCTTATCACAAACGGCTATCGTCGATCGGCCCTGTTTGCCTCTTCAGAACTTGAATCCCTTCGACCAAAAAATAAAAAAAAACTTGAATCCCCAAATCCATTCGACAAAAGCAAAATCCCTAAACCTAATTCCCAAGACCACGACGTTGCTTGCACTACCGTCGCCGACATGAGACTTCCGTCGAATTCGTAAAGATGGGGTAAGCACTGAACTTTTCAATAGATATCTAATCGGTTGATAAATTTGCAGCTCTTCTCTTTTTCTTTTTCCACATGTCGATCTTTGTAAAAAATCGAAGTTTGCATATTTTTTCGTTATCATCTTTATTTTGGTTAAGGGTTTTGTGAAATAGATTCAAAATTGGAATCATGAAGTGAAAGAGAGAAGATTAGGATGAGAATTGATCTGTAGACGTGGTGGATGGTGAAGAATCTGAAGTTTGAATAGGTTCAATAGGTAAGGATGTTACAGAAGAACCAGTTGCATTTGGTTGAAGAGGAATGTAGAGAATGAAGTTGAAGTAGGATTAGAACCTGTAGTTGACTGCATTAAGAAAATATATATACATATCCACAGGCTTACATAGCCCCCCCTTCCCACTTTTTGTTGGGGGTAGTGAATGTAGAATTCTAAATATGTTTGAAGAATTGAGTTGGGTATTGGTATTGGTGGTTGTACATCTGATTAAGAGTATCAGATATGAGTCTGTAAATGAAATGATAAGTATGTAACTAAGATTTATTTCATAAAAAGGTATGAGTCTGTAAATGAAATGATAAGTATGTAACTAAGATTTATTTCATAAAAAGATATTCGTTCGAATACACAGCCGAAGAAGAACAGAACTTGGGATTAATCTGACCAGATGATGCCAAGTTTTTTTTTTTCTTTAAACAATCCTGTTACAACCCTCAGTTCAAGGGTTTGTGGTGTGTGACTTGTTGGTAGAGTTGTATGAAAGCTCCTTTTGTTTCCTTAATAGCATGCAGAAGGGTTGGCTAATCTCTAAGGTAAATGTTATGGTAGGTCCATTTAAAACCTTAATTTTAAATTTTGTGGGGCTAAGATTGATTCTCTAGGCTGGACTCCAATTATGTATTCGATAATTGGGTTTGGTGCAAACTTCAGTCCTATTGTTGAGTTCGAATTTCAGTTAAAACACTTCGTTTGTATGTATATATGCTACCTTCTTAGTGAGCTTGATCAGTGTCTGGTCTGTTAGACCCAAAATGGTAGGGTTATAAACTTAAATATGTAATAAAAATTAGTAGAATTATTCTTTATATTTAAGCTGTCTACTTAATTATCCTTCAAAGTTTTCTATTTCAAGATTGGATCAAATTTATCTCAATGCAGCTAGGAAAACATATATTTAACCATGTTCTGGCCGTATAAGGCATCAGAAAGTTTATGAAAGGGGAAGAACGTTACATTAAAGTCGTTGGCAGAGAAGGGGAAGGACATTATTTTAAGTTCGTCATGTCTTATTTCCAAATCATAGTGCACAAATAATTGAGTTGAAAATGTTTAAACGTCATTTCTGCAATTTTCCCTAGTCTTGCAATGATGATTTTGATTTGATGTTCGTTTGCACATGCATTGCCTTTCATTTTATTTCTAATGGTGGTATTCTTTAGCAGGCAAATCTTACTACCGTGAGTGAGCATTTACTGTTTACATGCAAGCCAGAGAGGAAACCAAATGATGTGGGCATTTATAGTGAATTACTTATTGATGCATGGCGACTATTTTATTTCTTCCCCCTTAATTTGCAACAATATAGATAACATTTAGCACAGCAATTTGTACACATCAGAATTTATGTGTCCAACAATTTTCTTAAAACAGCAACTGAATAGAATCTTAAATTTACACAAAAGACGACCTTCTTAGGGGGAGGAATTAAACGCTGCTGGCAACTTTTAGCGGCGGTTTTTGAGTAACCGTCGCAGAATGATTTTTAACAGCGCTTTGCGACGGAAAAAACCGTAGCTAAATTTCCTTTGCATAATCGGGACTGTAAATTTGTCACTAAAGATTAGAAAACCGTCTCTAACCGCAGCGAAAGATCGAAAACCGTCAATTAAAACAAAATTATCTACGTTTTGCCGGTGGAAGTCCTTTTCCTTCTGATTTACGGATGCCATTCACTTTCTTTCCACCAGAATTCCACATGCAATTTAGCAAAACCATTCATTAAACATGAACAAAAGATTAAATAGAATTGGTCAAAAATCATTTCTTCTTTTGTTCCTTCAAAAACAAACTTCTTATAGGTAGAGTTTATGTGGCTACCGAGTTATAGATGAAGCAGTTGCACTCTGATAAAGCAGGTTCCATGGTGCATATAATGCTTGGGAAGTCACCTGTGCAAAGACATGTATGTACATTCTAGCAGCCTGTTCTCTATAAACGCACATTCGTTCAACTTCATAGATAGAAAATAGGCATACACAGATAGAACCAACTGCATCAAAGAGATCTTGCGGTGCGGCTTTGTCATGGAATTAACAGATTCAAAACTACATATGCAAGAACATCAACTTCTGTTACATGTATTTACTTATGGGTTTGTATAATGGTTGTGTAGATCAAACTTAACTATGGCATTCTGCGTCGGATTTCGCCAATACGACCAATATTGTTTCCATAAGCAAGCCACATGTATCGAGTGAAAAATGATTGAGGATAGGAGCAGCAATACTCAATTCTTCAGTAAGTGATTTGTTTCTCCTGAAACGAGAAACGAATTACTTTCACTAACAAATTTTACTTCAGTAGAGAGTTTCTTTCAGCAATTTTCTTAATTTTCCAGTGTTGATGGAGATGTCGTGTTCAACCTTCATGTGACCACAAGGCTTATTTATAGGCATGGTATGCAGGTGCTGTGCTATGTATTATTCAAACCTCCTTCGCTGCTCAGTTCAGTTGAGAGACCATTTTCATCATGTAACCCTACTAATGTCTGCCTCAATGATTCAGCGCCACTAGTTCAACTTGTTTTCTTGTTTTCCAAGCTTACTATTATCTAAATTTTTTGGACTTTTGCCTCAATGGATCATTGTAATGTCTTATTTTTTGGGCCAATATTGGAATTAGTTAATAAATTTGGGTATAGTACACGTATTCTAGACATACGCTTCTCAAAGATATCGTAAAAATACTGGTTTTTTCAAAATCAAATGTACAATACACATTTTATACACAAATGTATTATTCACATTTAATACATATACGTTTATAAATTTATAAATAAAATGGACAAAATTCACGTGTTTTTCACATATTATGGAATACAATACTACATATTATTTTTTAAAAAAATTTAATTAGTATTAAAATACTCTATCATGACCAAATATTTCATCAAAACTTTTGGTGAAATTTTGCTGAATAACGTATTTTACTACCTATCTATGTTGTTAAGGAATTATTAACTCAAATTTCTTATTATTTATTGAAACAAACTTGCCAAAATTATATTTAGGAAAATTAAAAACATATATCCATGAAAAAAAGAGGAGTAAGTAAGCTACTATATAAAAAATAAAATGGGGGGAAAAAAACCTAAACCAACAGTTTGGTTTTCCATACTGTGGGTCAAAAGTCAAAAGTCCAAACATGAAATGGGCTCATTACTGAATACGGCCTTATCCTTGGGTCTTTGGGTCACCAGAAAACCCGATTTCTTCTCTTTTTTTTCTTGGTCAAGAAAAACCCAATTGCTGTAATCCCCAAAATCGATCAAAACGAAACCCCTAAACCTAATTCTCCACCGCGACGTCGGTTGGGCTCCAATCCAACGGTACCAAATCGCCTTGACAAGTCTATCAGATAAGTGAAGAGAGGCGAAAAGCACTGTACCATCGTCTCAATTTGTCCAAGCCAAGGTATAAAATCTGGCTTTTTCACTAGAAAAGTTGCATCCTTTTTGTTTATCAGATATCTGACTGGTTTCTGTTTTGGACAAAGTCGGCAAGATGTTAGTTTTCTGTTCTGGGGTAGAATAATCTCATTGAAACAGTCTGTTTAAGCTTAGTTTTGTTGATGTATTTTGATGCCCTTTTTTTGGTCTTTGCAATGAAGTTGATCACTTTCTGACCCAAAAAAAAAAGGAAAAAAAAAGAAACTGGTTTCAAAATTGCATGTTCTTTTTATTTAAAATTTTCATTTACCAGATATATAACTTGTCGTAAATCGAAATTTTCATCCTTCCCACTTTGTGTTGGAGTAGTGAATATATGATTCTAACTATGTGTAACTTGAAGCACTGACTTTGATATTGGTATTGGTGGCTGTGTACCTTAAGTATTATATGTAAATCTATTAATTGTGCCCTTTTTAAAATTACAAGGGTCACTGGGTGAGAAGGAGGAAGGACAGTACTTTGAGTGTATCATGGGGCTAACTCACAGTCAACATTTAGTGCATGTGACATTCCTCATGCCTCATGTAGTGCATTGTTTGGAGAGAGGTTCAATTTTTTCAGAGGAAAGAAACAGGGAGGATTTCTAGGAAGATGTGCAAGGTTGGCAGTTTACGGGTAGTGGGAGTGGAAAGGAATAGGAGAGTATTTGATGATGTCAAGGGTGATGAGATAGAGTGGTGGATTTCTTGTTCACCAATTCGTACATTATGGCTGTTTAATAAAATTGTGGTTTCTTATAAATAAAAACTCAGTCAACATGTAATGTTCGTAAGTTCACACATATTTTGGTCTATGTATCCTCATTGAAATCGAAGCATGTTCTTAATTTTATGAAGGTTCTGATCCTAGTTCACAAATGATGTACTGATATAGTTGAATTGAAATTGTTTAAACTCCAATTTTGGTAACTTTTCTTTCTACAATGTATCTACGATTTTGGTTTTCTGTTCTGGTGGAGAATGATCTCATTGAAACCGTCTGTTTGGGCTTAGTTTTGTTCTGCCTTGCTTTGTTGGTGTATTTTGATGCCCTTTTTTGGGTCTTTGCAAAGATTTTTATCACTTTCTGACAAAAAAAGAAAAAGCTGGTTTCATGTATTGGTGGCTGGTTCACTAAACCTGTCTTTATGTAACTTGAAGTACTGATATTGGTATTGGTGGCTGGCTGTGTAACTTAGTTAAAGTATTATATATAAATCTATAAACTGAGTGGTGTATATATATAACTAAGATTTATTACATATTAAGACTTCATAACCCATTGAACTATTTATGTAATTTTCCTCATTTAGTTTTGAAAACCTCTTTAATTGTGCCCTTTTAAAACTTACAAGGCTCATTGGTTGAGAAGGAGGAAGGACAGTACTTTGAGTGTATCATGGGGCTAACTCACAGTCAACTTGTAGTGCATGGGACATTCCTTGCCTCATGCAGTGCATTGTTTGGAGAGAGGTTCAATCTTTTTGGAGGAAAGAAACGGGGAGAAGTTCTGGGAAGATGTGCTATGCTGGCAGTTTTTTTGGGTAGTGTAGGTGGAAAGGAATGGGAGGGTTTTTGTTTTTGTTAAGGGTGATGAGATAGATTAGTTATGAGACATCGTATACGGTTTCGGGCATACTCGTGGGCATCTACATCTTTAGAGTTTAGGGCGTTTACTTAGTAATCTATGGATTGGAAAGCAGTAGTATTGTAGAGTTATAGTTTTGCAAGTGAAATATGGTAGAGGGGTATCTTAGTTTTAAGATTGTGGTGGTTGTATATTTGGTGGATTTCTTGTTCACCGATTTGTACATTATGGTTTTTTTCAAAGAAAATTGTGGTTTCTTATTAAAAAAACTCAGAATCAACATGCTATGTTCTTAAGTTCGTAGTGCACGTATTTTGTTCTGTCTCATTACAATCAAAGCATGTTCTTAATTTATGAAAGTGCTGATCCTAGTGCACAAATATACTGATATAGTTGAATTGAAATTGCTTAAGGTCTTATTCCAGTAACTTTTCTAAGTCTTTCTACAATGTACCTCAATGTTCCTTTACACACATGCGTCAACTTATATTTGATTTTCGATATTGTGCAGCAAGCAAGCACAACTGTTCCACTGGGTATTTACATGCAATACATAGGCCAAAGCGTTCCATGATGGCTATTTTATTTCTTCTGGCTGATTTGTTAACAATATGTACACTTTATTTATTGTAGTGGCTCCTTGCCAAAAGAAAAGAGTGGGGAGAATTGGGATAAGAGATCATGCCCCTTTAAAGTGCTTCATATAGGCCCAATATTGCATTAAAAAACAAATTAGCGTGAAATATTCATAAACAAGGATCATCTGACAAAATTTGCACTTTTTAAAAGTAGAGTAGCGTCCCAAAATTATAATTCGCAAAAGGGAAAGACAGTAAAAGCTCACATTTCTATTGGAATGTAGTACGGCATTCTATGCAACCTTTAGCGGCGGTTTTTATCTCCGCTGCTAATTCTTGAATCTACAACGGTTAGCGACGGAAAAAACCGCTGCTAAATCGCTGCAAACGGCCGCAAAAGATTTAAAACAACACAAATCTAAACATTATGCGGATGGAAGTGTTTCTCCCTCCGTTCTTAGGTGGATTTTTTACAAGTATTAAAGTTGATGAGTCTAAGTCCCAAATGGTCAACAAGTTGACATGTTTGCCATTGAGACCCTAGCCTAAACTATGCTGATTGGAAATAATTGATACAGAATTTCTTATCGCCACTGAAAATTCAACTTCTTGATGGACAAGGCATAGACAAATGCAAAGAGTAGTGTAAATCCAACGACTACAGCTGCAACCACTACCACAAATTCTTGTTCGAAACCAAAGTAATTTCTCAGAAACTCTTGCACTGTTTCACCTGTGTTGAGCTTGGCCTGTATATCTCCAAACTGGGATGCAGTCAATCCATACAAGGTCCAAGCCATTGGGGATGCCCAATAGTACCATCTCCACCATATAGGAATTCTCTGATATGGCGTCCAAAGGAACAAGAACGAAAATTTGTCATCAATACAGATTCTATTAACTGGAAAAAAAAAAAACTTGCATAGTAGGAACTTAAAGGGCATGCAACGCTTACAGTTCGTGGGATTATGAACCCGAAAAAAGGTTCCATAATGCATAAAATGCATTACAAGTTATAGCAGCAACATGTTGATTTGGTGTCAAGGCCACCCCCATCATGCCATAGAAGGTGAAGTACAAACATGTGAAAAACATGAAGAATAGGTACCAAAAGAATTTAGCCACAGTCCACTCAAATCCAATCATCGCATAAACTAGGACACTGTAGATCAAAGCTTGTGCAAAAACATAAAGGAGCTCAATTGTGAGCTGCAACAAATAATTGAATTAGCAAAACACAAATAAGACAAGATGATGCATTGTAATAACTTTGTTTGTAAAATGCATATAGAATAACTCACCTGTGCAAAGGCATATGCCAAGGCAGAATACATTCCAGCAGCTCGTTCTCTATAAAAGACAGTTCGTTCAACAGCCACTATTGGCTGCACTGTCATGGCATTTTCAATACCAAGAAAGATAACAGAAGCATACATAGAACCAATTGCATTAAAGAGCTCCTGCTGTTTTTCCCTGAAATTAACAAACTCAAAATTACTCATGCAAGAATCTCAACTTCTATTACATATATTTTACTTCTGCACTCTGACTTACATTTTGGAACCAAGATTCCAGAACATTGTCCCAAGCAGCAAGGCTACGACAGTTGTGTAGATAAACCTTATGGCATTGTATTCCGGATTGTGCCAGTATGACCAATGTTGTTTCCATAAGCAAGCCTTGCATTGAGTGAAAAATGACTGAGGGTATCGAGTAGGGAAGTAGAGGTCCTTTGAACCAGGAGCAGGGGTACTCAGTTCTTCAATAAGGGATTTGTTTCTCCTGAAACAAAATCACTTTCATCAACAAATTTTATTTATGGCTTTTTTCAGCAATTTACTTTTGGTGCAGTAGGTGGTTTTTCAGTATGATAAACCTACCTATAAATTTCAGAACTTCTATAAACATCAGCAAAATCAATTCCTAATGCCGTTTCTTTTGCTGAAGTGGTAACTTCCAACATCCAAGTAGCTGGATTGTATCCATTCTTGATTTTGCTCACCCCCTCAATTCCCTGCACAGAAGTACAAGAAAACCTTGTTTCCGAAAAAAGAAGCAGCAGAAAAAATAAGAATATCATATTTTACCATTGAAATTTCCTGAGTTTTAATCAGATTCTACCTCAAAGTACTTGATCAAATGGCAAGAATGACGACCTAGTGGCCCTACATACATCTCCTGTCCTCCTTGCTTCATTAAAAACAACTGCAATGACATGTTACATATGCTAACCACTTAGAACAGACAAAACACATGGGAGTTCCAATTTCAATCTTTTCAGTCAACATCTGTTTTCACCTCATCGAAAGCTTCAAATATGTCGATGCTTGGCTGATGAATAGTGCACACTATTGTTCTTCCCGTGTCCACAATGTTCCTAACCGCTCTCATAACAATAGCAGCAGCTCTTGCATCTAAACCTGAAGTTGGTTCATCCATGAATATTACAGAAGGGTTTGCCACTAGTTCAACCGCAATGGTCAGCCTCTTCCGCTGCTCGGTTGAGAGACCACTTTCACCAGATAACCCTACTAGTGCTTGCCTTAATGGATTCAGCTCTACGAGTCCCATCACTTCATCAACGAACATCTACAACCAATTCTGAAAATCAGTTCAAGCTTGCTCATGACTTTAAATTGCATTAAAAGAAAATAAAGAGTAGAAAATTATTCTTAATTAGCAGATACCAACCTTCCTGGTTCCAGAACTAATCTTCGTAGATAGACGCAGCCATGCTGAGTACATCAAGGATTCATAGACAGTAACATAAGGAGAGTGGATGTCATTCTGCTCACAGTATCCAGAAATTCTGGCAAATGAGTCTTGCTTCTTTGGATACCCAGAAACTGAAATATTTCCCTCAATATATCCTCTAGTTTTTCTACCAGCCAGTACATCCATTAGAGTAGTTTTACCAGCACCGCTCACTCCCATAAGGGCTGTCAGAACACCTGGCCTAAAAGCACCACTAACACACTTGAGAAGCACCAATTTGTCCTCAACAACACCTTGGTTCTTCATTGACTGCAAGATGGATTCACAAAATTACTCATAATTTTCGAGTTGCGCAAACTTGTCCAATCTCAAACATGTTATATCACCTGTGGCATATCCACAGAGTACGTGATTTTATCAAAAGTGATGGAATGCGGCTCAAATGGAAGAACCATTCCTCTTATCTTGTTATGATTAGTACACTCTTCTCCATTAGCTGCGTAGAGAGGACAATATTGGTCATCAATAAACAATTACACTGAAAACAGACATACACAAACAGTATCTGAGAGGATATATCAATATCACCTGAGTTGATTTGTGGAATCAAGCTATTTCCTTTGTTCTGTGACCAACCAACTTCTCCACTCTTCTCATCATGTTCTTTGCTTTGAGATTCTTCCAATTTAACAGCCTGTTGCTTCTCTAATGCTGCATAATATTTTTATGACAGTATAAGTAAAATTCTCACGTATCTAATTGTTAGAGCAGATAAGGTGAAGGCACCCACGGTTTAGATAAGTGAGAGCCACAGTGAAACAAACGTTGAATATGAGTACATATCCAATCAAAGCTCCTACTCCAATCCAATACCAGGATGGATGTGTAAAGAATCCATGAGACCTCAAAACAGCAACTCCTAGCGGTTCCATTGAGTTTGGAAGAACCTTTTAATAGGAAGGACACAATATAATTATTAAGGGACAAACACCAAAGTGATTGAAATGGCTAGTCAATTTTAAGGAATTACATGACTCCAACTCTTTCCTAGGAACTCATTAACCACGATTGCATTCTGACCATACATCAAAGGTGATATCCAATAGCCCCATATCCACCATTTCTTTATATTCTCTGTGACATCAACCAAAGGGCATTAGAAAACATTGTATAGCACTTAAGATGAAGTGGTGTTTCTTTACTTTACTTATTTTATACCTCTTGACAGGACGAAGCCACCCAAAGCAAAAAGCATGAGCTGTGCAAATGACCCAAATGTGTAAGCAACAACCATGCTTCTACCAAGTCCAGCAATGGATCGGTTTAACGCAGAAGCCATCTGACTAATGAGTAAGAATAGAAGGTATTGTCTGAAAAACCTGCATCATTTTCAGAATGATATATTAAATGGGCTAGAACAACAAGCATGAACAAAAAAAAAAAAGGAGGAGAATGTGACAAAATTTTGTACTTGATTACCTTTCAACACAGGGATCAAATCCAATGACATAGTAAGTGATAAATACCCAAACAGAAACATCTAAAAATGTGATAGGGATCTTGAGAATCCATGTGGCAAGGGCATATGCCCACGACGGAAAAAAAAGGTCTCTTTGCTTATAAAAAACAGGAAGCTTGGCAATAGTCATAGAAATCTCTGACATTCCACTGAACATAACAGTAACGAAGGAGTAGAACAAAGCACCAGCATATATTCCTCCATCAGTTACTGAATCACGGCGCATATCAATCCGTAGGAATACGGTCATTGTGATCAGTGCCATTATTGCAAGCTAAAAAGAAGGAAAAGAAGTACTGCATATTAAATCCAGGTGCACAGAAGAAAAAGAAAAGGTTATAATAGAAACTAAAATAGACTCAAAACTCACTTGAGTGAGCTTAAAAACGTAGACAAATGAATTCCTCTTCATAAGCAAGAGTTCCCTTGAAAAGCAAGCTTTCAAGAGTTCCACTTTTCTTATACCATATTTCTTGGTCGTTAAGGCAGCTGGGTCGCTCTTGGTCTTGTCAAATGGTGCTGCAAGTTCCTCTGTAATTCTTTTCCCCACAGAAAAAGATTGAAAAGCCTCTGAAAAGTGCTTGACTGTGATGAACCTGTAAGGCTCATCTCTGCTTGTCCAGTACTGCTTCTGATCTTTCCTTGATGTCACCTACAACATGTAAGGTACAAATGAGAAATTAATACATAATACTCCTCTTTTAATGCTTATCTCAATTGTTTTCATAAGATCAAACAAGAGCTAAATATGGACCTACTTCTTGCAGGAAGTCAGCTACGCCTTTTCTCTCAGGACATTTAAAGCCCATGGATTCAAAAAAATCAAGAACTTGTTCACGAGGGCCTTGGTACACAATTTGGCCATCAGAAAGGAGAATAATGTCATCAAAAAGTTCATAAGTTTCAGGTGCTGGCTGCAGCAGTGAGATGACTGCAGTCCCGTTAAGGATGTGAACATAGTTCTTGACTGAATTTACAATCTGGTAAGTTGTTGAACTATCCAACCCAGTTGATATTTCATCCATGAATAGTGCCCTAGCAGGTCCAACAAGCATCTCACCTATACATATTATCAAAAAAATTATACCTTTACTTTTTGAACTTGAGTTTCATGTAAAGAACTTGAGTTTGTTAACCTGTTGTGACTCGTTTCTTTTGCCCTCCAGAGATACCCCTTAATAACTGATCACCCACCAAGGTATCTGCACAAGCATCTAATCCCAAAATCTGCAAATCAATGGATATTGATGAGTTGATGGTAAGTTCTGAAAGTCCTTTTCTTACTGAAGAGCTATTGATCCTACCTTAAGAATATAATCTGTCACCAATATTTCCTTCTGGCCTTCTGTTGAAATTGCCTATAATATCATAAACAATTAATTAAAGTGACAGAAATGTTTGATGATTCGAAATGCATATCGCAGAGCAAGCAAAAATTAAGTCTCAAATCTTATAGGAACAAAGAGTTAACATATAGCAGAAAGCTCCTAACTCCTGAAATATAGCAGTAAGCTACAGACCTCTTAATTTTAAAGTCTTAAATCAAAAGTAGCTTATTTCTCACCTTCATGAAGATGTCTATATCTGGATCCGGCTTAATATTCTCTTCTCTCTCTCTTCTAGTTAGCTCTTCCAGCATTTCTGCCGAAATTCAAAATAAAAACCAATCATGTTTTAATCTATTGGTCTAGTTTTGAAAATTAAAGGAAACTAAGTAAGAAGCAGTCCTATAAACCAACCATAACGGGGTCCAACCCCTTGGCATCTTGCAGAGAAGGCCAAGGTTTCTTTGACTGTCATTTCTGCAATATGAACATCATGTTGACTGATATAGGAAGCACTCCTTTGGGGCACAAACTCATGCATCTCATAACCATTGTACGTCACACATCCTGAAGACTGGACAAGTATTTTTACTTTATAAGTCAAGAATAACATTTAAAAGGTAAAGCTTGGAAAAAAAAAAATTGATAAAGTATCTTAGAGAAATTAAATTCATGTATTTAACCTTAAGATCCTGATCAAGTTTTCCAGCAAAAGCCAACAAGAGCGTAGTCTTCCCGGAACTGGGAGGGCCCAAAAGCAGTGCCATTCTGCGCAAAAAAAAAGAAAAAAAGAAAAAGGAACACTGAACTAAGTGAGTAGAGTAGTTTATTTTAGTGAGTAGAGTAGTTTATTTTTGGTTAAAACCCAAGTGAGTATGCATATTAGGCCACGAAGACTAATTTTGAATTGAAAAAGACGAACATAACAGAGTTTATTTCATGGATAGACAGAGGTTTCTTCTCACCTGCCAGGCTTGATGATCCCACTGACATCTTTAAGGATAGACAAGTGTTTCTTCTTAGTGGGAAGAATATGGATGCTATTCAAGAAGCCCTTTGGTGCACAGAAACAAAAAACTTCTTAAGAATGTAGTGATATTTGACAGGAAAACCGTATGTGCTATAATATATCATTTACCTCCACTAAGTTAACACAATAGTTCAAGACTGTAGGCAAAGCCCTGCTTCCAACATAAGCTTCAGCTGAAATGTTTAGATGCTCAAATCTGACTTCTATTGTAGGAAAGCTTATTCCAACTCTGCGATACGAAGAAAAACAATCCCGTTATGATAAAAAATAAAAAAAGCAAAGAAAATTTAAGAAAATCTAGAACGATACGTATATGTAGACAGAGAAGATAGTGAACTGTTACCTATCAATGCGGTTCTTGAGCCTCAACAAGAAGCTCTCTTGACCTTCTTCCACTGCTCCGACCAACCTCTCAAGCAAGCCTTTCTTTTCTTGCAAATCAAGAAGCTTCACATCAATTTCATTGGCATGGCTCATATCCATTGTAAAACAGCTACAACGTTCTTTCTTTTCTTTTCAGCAATGCAGGGAGCGTTGTTATATATGGAGATAGGTCTTTACGTGACATAGGGTTGACATCACCTGAAAATATTTTTGGTCACCACCATGTTAATTGTCGTTCGGATAATTTTAATTTAATTTTTTTGAGATTTGAGTAGCATGTAGACTAATCACACTCATGCAACAGCTGGTGGTGAGCAAAAATGTTCTGCATTTAATCACTTGTGAGTTGGCCTTTGTTATGAAATTCCGTATAGAACTTATTTTTCATCAGTATTAACACGAAAAATTAAAGACCTATTTCAATCACGTTATCTTTCCAGATTTAATTGACCATGTAGCATGACGCATCTCGATAATATGATAGGCAATCAAATAAGTGGCCAAAGAGAACCAAAGTTTCGAATCCACTCCAAAGTGTACTGAGTGATAATCGGCTAACAACCTAAACCTTTAGCTAAAGTTGGTTTAAATACTAGCTCAAGTCCTAGAAACACTAGGAATCCAAAAAGGCGAGAAATAACAAAATTTTCAAACACTAGCTCAAAAACTAAAAAGTTGTTTTGGGGTACTAAACGATATCAAACACCCGAAAAAGCCA
This sequence comes from Prunus dulcis, assembly GCF_902201215.1. Lineage (NCBI taxonomy): Eukaryota > Viridiplantae > Streptophyta > Magnoliopsida > Rosales > Rosaceae > Prunus > Prunus dulcis. Next base: position 17,454,951 of record NC_047657.1, on the reverse strand, counting down.
TATCACAAAAAAACAGTGAGTTTGATGGAGTTATGATGGATCATGATGAATAAAGTCTATCCTAACATTTGAAGTCTTTACACATTCGTTTTAATTACTATTTAAGTATTCTAATAATGTTTTAATTACTGTTTCAGTGTTTTAATAATGCTTAGAAGTTCATGGGGCCAAACGTTTGTTTTTGTTGGCTATTAAAGTTGGTTGGCTAGTAGACTTCAAGGGCAGTTGATTGTTGTTTATTGAATGAAGATTGAGATTTTTCTCTCATCTCTTTACTCTTTTTCTGGGTATTATTAGAATTAACATATTAGAGTTTTAATTCCGGGTATTTTTAGAATCAACAGAGTTAAGTTTGCTCGAAATTATCTTTTGTTCTTGTTCTGCTGCATTAGAGTTGGACTCATGACATCATTCTCTTCAAAACGTGGATCATGAGTCCGATTCTGAACTCAATACCCAAACCTGCAGTTTTTTTATTTTTCCCTTACACACAACACTCCAACTCCTTTTCAATCACTTTTCCCATCTGTTGTACATCATAGAAAGTTGATGGATCATTCATATCAACCATATTAGCTGACCGCGTTGATGGATCACCTTTATCAATGTTGTTCACACTACACTCAAGCATTCATATGAATTAAGACTCGTAGAATAGAAAGAGAAGACATATATGTCACATCTAATTATGGTTGATGGATCATTCATAACCATATTTGAACCATATCACGTTCCAAGGCAAGGAGCTTGTAGCTTTGTGTTCGAATTCCTCTTCTCTCAATATCACTTGTATAAGAAAAAAAGAATTGATGAAGCCAAGAAGTTATTCCGTAGAAGAGTTTTAAATGACCTCCGTTATTGTTGCTATTACATTTACAAGTATTTGTCATCTATATATTATATATATGGTTACTTTCTCCTTGGTAGTGGGAGCTGACGTATTTGAAATCACTTTATCATCATGTAATGACCTCCTATGGCATGTACCAGTACAATGTTTGTAGCAGTCTGGAAAATAATCGATGGGAAAGTAGACACAGAAATGGCATCTTTGTCACATCTGAATTATGGTTGATAGAGGAAACTTTTTTTATAATATAATCACGTTGCCGTCATTGTTTAAGTACAAAAAACAGTGCATTATGTTGTAAAAGCAATTGGATGAGCTCACAAGTTGAAGTGGGAAACACAATCACGAAGCCTTTAGACTTTTGCATGAATCTATATGGAAATGCACTAGGAGGTGGAAGTCGAGACCCGGGAGCCGCCACACAAAATAAAATAATATTTTTATTCTTCCCAATCCAATGGAATCGAATTCTTTCTCTTAATTCAATCTAATCCCAGTCACCAAACATGATCTAAGCGCATTAGGTGGTGGGAGCAATGGGTTAAGAGCTTCTGCCTACACAGGAAACGTTCTTCAACATTATTTGAGAACATACAACGGAAGGAAGGACAAAAAAGATAAGGAAGAAAGGGAAGACAGAAAGGAGATAAAGGAGAGAAAAGAGAATGCAGAGGAATTTTTAAACACTAACTCGTTTGATGGGTAGGATAAGTCATAGGTTTTGATTAGCTTAATCCAATACCATGATTGGTGCTTAAAAATGAATGTGGATAGAATAAATGATAATCCCAACATAATATCATTATGTGCATTTTTGTTGAAATTTTTTAGAGTTTTTCTATTTAAATCCCACACATTTCTTTGTTTACACTTAAATTATTAAGCTCTTAAGTTTTATTATTGTGTAAAAAGACAAAAAAGTCATCCAACTTAATATTTAACCTTAATACATTTATACACATCCCACACTCCCACTCTTCATATTTGATTATGGTAACTTATATGAGGGCAATTTTCCTGTGCCTTCCTGTTTCTTTCTTAATATTTCACCTCTTGTCCTCATACTTAACAGAGAGATAACACCCGTTAACTCCGATTGAATAATAAAACAAATATTGATAAAAGGAAACTTTTTTATTTTTTTTATGGACTTCTCATCTTCTTCCTTTGGCTTTCTAATCACCCAATGAGAAAAACCCGTCGATCAGAGTTCAAACGGCTCATAATCCTTTCAGAACTTGAAATGATGATAAAGCCAAATTGGCACTCTTCCACCATCTTAATAATAAAACAAGTCAAAGATAATTAGAATTTGGGAGAGTAGGAAGCATAGAAATAGACCTAATTGCCAAAGAAATAATTGGCCATGATTTTAATGTGAATGAAGTTGAGAGACACAAACAAGAGTTCAACAACCATCAACAAACGAGTCACTACTGCTCATCAACTTCCCCAATGGTGGCAGCGGCTCCTTTTGGATGGATAGAGGAAGAAGATGAATAGGCAAGTTTTTAATTTTAATTTTTAATATGACAGGACCCGATCCCAATTTTGCTTTGGAATTCGAGCCGGATCCTGTGCGTGTCCGACACTTGGCAAATGTAGGGCACAAATGACCTTTTTACCCTTCCTGTTACAAATACGATTAAAACTTTCCTTAGACTCCTGCCGAAAATACGGCAGAGTCTCCCTTGTAATTCGTCCAATCCCAAAAATTTTCACCTATTAAACAAACAGATAAATCTCACACCAACTGCCAGAATAAATCTAATAAACGTTTCTCAACTCTGGTTGTCAGTTCCAACCAGATATCAGAGCAATTACTACAAATTTACAAAACTTCAAGAACTTTACAACAAAATCCTATGTTTGGTGGTTGGTGCGGAAGCTAGGAGTGGCCAGTGGTGGATCCCTTCGCACTTCTACGGCTTGGGGGCGAAAAACAAGTTTGAAGGTGTGAGTGGACAAAAATAATGTTCTTAAAAACAATTTATAACATAGTAACCCCCGTTATAAAAATAAATAGGGATGTAAATCTAGAGTTCGTCTGTATTCAAATATAAGGTAGTCAAATCAACATGTATATGTATAGGTATGTATGCAGATATGAAACGGCACGAATATCAACAAAACTGATATAAAATGACTGAAAGCAATAGTGATATAAAAATACTGAAATTCCTTTAAAACTACCACCTAGGTGTACCCCTGTAAAAACCGTCAACTCCCCTGGCAGGTCTCGGCGACACACAGTCTATCCGAGCCGCAAACTGGCAGGATTCAGGGGACTATGGTTAGCTTGATCCGCCGGCAGGTCTCGATGACACCAAGTCAACTCGAGCCGCTCTGGCAGGATTCAGGGGACCGTAGTCAGCCTGATCCGCAATCCTGGCAGGTCTCGGGGACACAAAGTCAGCCGAGCCGCAAATCCTGGCAGGTCTCGGGACACCAAGTCTGCCGAGTCGCAAATCCTGGCACTCACGGTCCGAGCGTCCCCGAAACTCGTGAGGCAATGTCAAGTGCACTGACAGAACTGTAAATAGACTGGATGTCCGTAGACATCGGTCCATCTGAGGGTAATCACCAAAAACGGGTACATGGTGGTTTTAAAATAAAATACTTAAGCAAGTCTGATAAATAACTGTAATCTGAAATTATGCTGCTATCTTATCGAATAGAAGCCTCAACTCTGTTTTCTACAGCTTTTTAGCCTGTGCAACTAAGCAGCATGAAATTATAGAAATGTTGCTGCACAATCTTGCTCGGAAAACATGCAATAAAACTTATTCAAGATCAAATATGAAATTCATTCATATAAACTTATTTATAAATCATTTATATAAACTCCTTTATAGAAAATCATTCATGAAAGAAAGGTCCACTCACTGCTGGTCCGAGCTAGCTGGACCTTTTGAATGTCCCTCCTGTGGTTCTGTCGGGCCTCTGGTGCCTTACTCAAACGATTTGGTGGAGAAACGAAGGAGAACGAAGAGCTTGAAGATCGAGTGAAAACCGGCGGTTCTCCTCCAGTTTTCGGCGAGCTCCGGTAGGCGCAGGGGTGGAGACCAATCGTGGCGTGACGGCGGCGGCGAGACGAAGCCGATGGTACCGGTGCCGAAGGTCGCCGTGCCCTGTGGCGGCGGCTGTGTTGAATGGAAGGGGAGGGGGCGACGGTTTCGCGAGCGGGAGGAGGAGGAGAGAGAACTGAGGAGAGAGAAAGAGGAAAAGGGATAAAAATATGACTTTTTTTAAATTACCGTTTTGCCCTTCGCGGTATTTTGACCGTATTTTCTTTGTTACAACTCCGATTCGAGTCCACTCCGTGTCTACGGACTCGTTTCGTCGTGTTCTACGCAACGGCGTAAGCAGAATTGACAAATTCCTTCTCGGGCAAAAAGTCAACTTTTTCCAATTAAATAATGCGAGGGCGAAATCGTCTTTTTGCTAGAATAAATTAATCCTAATTTTTGGATATTTTGGTTTGGGTTATTACAATCTACCCCCCTTAAAGAAAATTTCGTCCTCAAAATTTACGTGCCTGTTATTGGAAGAGATACGGGTACTGTTCCCACATCTGGTCCTCAGGTTCCCATGTGGCCTCTTCCACAGTATGACTCCTCCATAGGACCTTCACGAGTGGAATCTCTCTCGAACGCAAAACTTGCATCTTTCGGTCCAAAATCTGAACTGGTTGCTCGACATAAGTCAAATCTTCTTGTAGCTCTATCGGTTGCTCTTCTAGCACATGAGAGGGATCTGAAATGTACTTCCGGAGCATCGAGACATGGAACACGTCGTGCAACCGAGACAAATCTGGAGGTAAAGCAAGTCTGTAAGCTACTGGGCCTACCCGCTCCACAATTTCATAAGGTCCAATATAGCGAGGACTTAGTTTTCCTCGCCTCCCAAATCTTATTACGCCCTTCCAAGGCGATAGCTTCAAGAACGCCCAGTCTCCAACCTCAAACTGAAGGTCTTTCCTTCTATTATCTGCATAGCTCTTTTGTCTGTCCTGGGCCGTTTTGAGTCGTTCTCGGATTATTTTCACCTGTTCCTTTGTCCGTTCGACGTCGTCTGCCACTTCCAAACGATTCTCACCTACTTCATCCCAATAAAATGGAGTTCTACACTGTTTCCCATATAAGGCATCAAATGGGGACATTCTGATACTCGCCTGGTAATTGTTATTATACGCAAACTCCATCAGTGGTAATTTCTCGTTCCAGTCCTCCCGAAACTGCAATGCACAAGCTCTCAACATATCTTCTAACATCTGAATCATCCTCTCAGACTGTCCGTCTGTCTGAGGATGAAAGGCAGTGCTGAACTGTAACTGGGTTCCAAAAGCTTCATGCAACTTCGTCCAAAATCGGGAGGTAAACCGTGGATCTCTATCCGAAGTAATAGAGACTGGCACTCCATGAAGCCTCACTATTTCATCGATGAAGAGCTTAGCCAACTTATTTAATGTATAGTTTGCTCTTACCGGTAAGAAATGAGCAGACTTCGTGAGTCGATCCACAATCACCCAAACTTCATCGTGTTTATTCCGTGTTCGGGGAAGCTTGAACACGAAATCCATAATCAGATGCTCCCACTTCCACTCAGGAATCGAAAGTGGTTGTAACAGTCCAGAAGGTTTCTGTCGTTCTGCTTTCACTTGCTGACAAATCAAGCACTTTCTGACATACTCTGCTATCTCCTTCTTCATAAAGGGCCACCAGTAGTGCTCCCTCAAAGTATGATACATTTTAGTACTCCCAGGGTGCATGGCAAAAGCAGAGCTGTGGGCTTCTTCAAGAATTTCCCTCTTAAGAGCTTCATCATGAGGAACATACAATCTGGTACCCACCATCAGAGTTCCATCATTCCTCACTGAACAGTCTGTTCTATCACCACTCTCCACTTCTACTCGAAGGGTACAAATTAAAGGATCCTCTGCTTGAGCTGCTATTATTCGTTCCACCAACAATGGTCGTACCTGGAGAGTAGCTAACAATGCTCCCTGCTCATCTACACCCAGCTCAACTCTGAGCTTCCTCAGTTCAATCATCAATGGTACATATCTCTCTCGGAGATAAGCTACTGAACCAGACGATTTCCTGCTGAGTGCATCAGCTACCACATTAGCTCTCCCCGGATGGTGCTCAATGGTACAATCATAGTCCTTGATCAGCTCTAGCCATCTCCTTTGCCTTAGATTCAGCTCCTTCTAAGTGAATAAATACTTCAAGCTATTGTAATCTGTGAAAATCTGACATGTTGCTCTATACAAATAATGCCTCCAAATCTTCAAAGCAAACACTACTGCTGCTAACTCCAAATCATGAACATGGTAATTCATCTCATGCTTCTTTAACTGTCTGGAAGCATAAGCGATCACCCGACCATGCTGCATCAGTACGCATCCCAGTCCCTGTTGGGAGGCATCACTGTAGATCACAAAGTTGCCACTATCGTCTAGAAGCGTCAACACTGGAGTAGTAGTTAACCTGGTTTTGAGCTCATTAAAGCTCTTCTCACACTCATCTGACCATTCAAACTTAACTCCCTTTCTTGTCAGACGAGTGAGAGGCGCCGCTATATATAGTAGAAAAACCTTCCATAAAGCGACGATAATAACCGGCTAATCCAAGAAAACTCCGAACCTCAGTAACGCTGGTTGGCCGTGGCCAATTCACTACTGCCTCAACCTCCTGGGGATCGACATAGACACCTTCTGCAGAGATGACATGCCCCAAGAAATTCACTATATCCAGCCAAAATTGGCACTTGCTGAACTTAGCAAACAATTTCTTCTTTCTCAGAGTCTTCAGTACCAATTTCAAGTGCTTCATGTGCGCCTTCTGACTTTTGGAGTACACCAGAATATCATCTATGAATACGATCACAAAGCAATCCAAATAACGTTGGAACACTCTGTTCATCAGATCCATAAACGCAGATGGTGCATTCGTTAATCCAAATGGCATCATCAAAAACTCATAGTGCCCATACCTCGTTCGAAAAGCTGTCTTAGGCACATCTTCTTCTTTAATCCTTAACTGATGGTACCCAGATCAGAGATCAATCTTGGAAAACACCTTAGCACCTCTCAGCTGGTCAAATAAATCATCAATGCAGGGCAACGGATACTTGTTCCGCACTGTGACCTTGTTCAACTGTCTGTGGTCAATACACAGCCTCACGGTACCATCCTTCTTCTTCACAAACAGCACTAGAGCACCCCATGGGGAAAAGCTAGGTCGGATGAAGCCCTTATCTACTAACTCCTGCAGCTGCACTTTCAATTCTTTTAGTTCTGCTGGCGCCATCCTGTAGGCTGCACATGAGCTAGATATCCTGAACACCCTTTTCTGAGCAACCTCTTTGCCGTCATTGCTGAAATGAGGCAAGATGGGAGCACTCTATGCTCACCATAAAATGTCACTTCAGGATGTCCAGGGCTACGGAGTACAACTTCCTTCCTGAAACAATCCACTGAGGCATGATGTTTGGCAAGCCAATCCATGCCCAAAATAACATCCAGGCCCACCATTTCCAATGGAATCAGATCTGCTTCTAGACACACATCCCCTACTAACACTGCACTATCGCGATACACCGTACCTACATGAAAGATCTCTCCTGTAGGTACAGAGATCGCTAAGTCATCCCGTAGAACTGAAAGTCTGACGTCAGCATTGTGGGCAAAACTAGGTGTAACAAATGAGTGCGTAGCCCCAGGGTCTAGCAGGAGTCCCAAAGACTGATAGAATACCTGTAACCACGTCTGGTGACGCTTGTGCCTGCTGCTGGGACATGTGATATACTCTGCCTGTGGCTCTGGCACGTCCACCTCGTCCTTGCTGTTGACTGCCGTCTCTGCTGGCAACATTAGTCTGGGTCCCACCACTGGATGAGGATCCTCTAAATTGGGTTCTGCCTTGTGTACCTACCTCTCTAGGCGATGCAACAGTCGCTTCACCACTCTGAAGCAATACCGGGCACTCTCTCAAGAAATGTCCAGGCTGACCACAGTGAAAACATCCTGTGGTACCCTGTCAGCAGGTCCCGGTATGATGTTTGCCACATACGGTACACTGCGGGCTCCGCATCCTGCCAGCTGCTTACGGTGGCTGTCTACCAGAACCTCTGACTGAACTGCCAGCAGATCGGCTCCTAGAACTACCACTCTGATTGGAGCCTCCACTCGAACTGACTCCAGGTCGGAAACCTCCATGACTGCGGCCACTGGATGACCCAGAACTGTAGCTACCCCTCTTGGATGACCCCTGACTGGGACCACCCATCTCAAACTGTCTTCTCCGAGGTTCTCCTCGTGCTCTGACCATCATCTGACTGCTCTCCATCAGCGAAGTTGACATCACCAAGTCTCCAAAATTCGTCAGCCGCTGACTGATCACAATGTCTCTAATGGAGGCCTTCAATCCTCTAGTGAACAGTTGGCACTTCTTACTTTCATCTTCCACCAGTGGAATGCAATATTTGGATAGTTCATTGAACTTTTTCTCGTACTCCAACACTGTCATCGACCCCTGTTCCAACTGCAGAAATTCCTCCATCTTCAGGTTCTGATACGCCTGGGGTAGTACTGGCTATCAAAAGCAGCTCGAAAAACTGGCCATGTGATGGCTGACGGACCCCGATATCTCCTTTTAACTGACTCCCACCAGTATCTAACATTTCTGGTCAAGAAGAAAGTGGCCAAGGTTACCCTGTGATCCTGTGGAACGGCCATCACCTCCATGATCCGTTCCATCCTCTCTATCCACTCTTCGGCCATTGCTGGATCGCCATCACCATCAAAAATCTGTGGCCCCAATTCTCTTTGCCTGGTCAGCATATCCCAGGGACGGGTCTCTGGACTGCCCAGTCCTGGATAGGGCCTGAGTCAACAACTCCAGGGTCTGCTGGAAATTAGGATCTCCCATCACAGTGGGCATGGGAGGTACGGGCCCTGATGGGCCTTCCACAAAAGACTACTCAACCGGTTCCTGTACCGGTTCAGAAGTAGGAAAGTCCTCTGGTTCGGGAGGGGGATTCTGTCCCCTCACTTGGGACGACTGTCTCGTCCCCGTACGGAAACCACCACATTTCAGGCCCATAATCAATTGTAACAAGAAGCAAGTGTTCAGTAACACTCAACAGCACGATTATAGGGTCCACAGGAAGTGAAACCTATGCTCTTGTACCAAGTTGACAGGACCCAATCCCAATTCCACTTTGGAATTTGAGCTGGATCCTGTGCGTGTCCGACACCTGGCGAATGTCGGGCACAAATGACCTTTTTACCCTTCCTGTTACAAATACGATTAAAATTTTCCTTAGACTCCTGCCGAAAATTCGGCAGAGTCTCCCTGTAATTCGTCCAATCCCAAAAATTTTCACCTGTTAAACAAACAGATAAATCTCACACCAACTGCCAGAATACATCTAATAAACGTTTCTCAACTCTGGTTGTCAGTTCCAACCAGATATCAGAGCAATTACTACAAATTTATAAAACTTCAAGAATTTTACAACAAAATCCTACGTTTGGTGGTTGGTGCGGAAGCTAGGAGTGGCCCGTGGTGGATTCCTTCGCACTTCTACGGCCTGGGGGCGAAAAACAAGTTTGAAGGTGTGAGTGGACAAAAATAATGTTCTTAAAAACAATTTATAACATAGTAACCCCCGTTATAAAAATAAATAGGGATGTAAATCTAGAGTTCGTCTGTATTCAAATATAAGGTAGTCAAATCAACATGTATATGTATAGGTATGTATGCAGATATGAAACGGCACGAATATCAAGAAAACTGATATAAAATAACTGAAAGCAATAGTGATATAAAAATACTGAAATTCTTTTAAAACTACCACCTAGGTGTACCCCTGTAAAAACCGTCAACTCCCCTGGCAGGTCTCGGCGACACACAGTCTATCCGAGCCGCAAACTGGCAGGATTCAGGGGACTATGGTCAGCCTGATCCACCGGCAGGTCTCAATGACACCAAGTCAACTCGAGCCGCTCTGGCAGGATTCAGGGGACTGTAGCTAGCCTGATCCGCAATCCTGGCAGGTCTCGGGGACACGAAGTCAGCCTAGCAGCAAATCATGGCAGGTCTCGGGACACCAAGTCTGCCGAGCGACAAATCCTGGTACTCACGGTCCGAGCGTCCCCGAAACTCGTGAGGCAATATCAAGTGCACTGACAGAACTGTAAATAGACTGGATGTCCGTAGACATCGGTCCATCTGAGGATAATCACCAAAAACGGGTACATGGTGGTTTTAAAATAAAATACTTAAGAAAGTCTAATAAATAACTGTAATATGAAATTATGCTGCTATCTTATCGAATAGAAGCCTCAACTCTGTTTTCTACAGCTTTTTAGCCTGTGCAACTAAGCAGCATGAAATTATAGAAATGTTGCTGCACAATCTTGCTCGGAAAACATGCAATAAAACTTACTCAAGATCAAATATGAAATTCATTCATATAAACTTATTTATAAATCATTTATATAAACTCCTTTATAGAAAATCATTCATGAAAGAAAGGTCCACTCACTGCTGGTCCGAGCTAGCTGGACCTTTTGAAGGTCCCTCCTGTGGTTCTGTCGGGCCTCTGGTGCCTTACTCGAACGATTTGGTGGAGAAACGAAGGAGAACGAAGAGCTTGAAGATCGGGTGAAAATCGGCGGTTCTCCTCCAGTTTCCGACGAGCTCCGGTCGGCGTAGGGGTGGAGACCGATCGTGGCGTGACGGCGGCGGCGAGACAAAGCCAATGGTATCGGTGCCGAAGGTCGCCGTGCCCTGTGTCTGCGGCTGTGTTGAACGGAAGGGGAGGGGGCGACGGTGTCGCGCGCGGGAGGAGGAGAGAGAGAACTGAGGAGAGAGAAAGAGGAAAATGGATAAAAATATGACTTTTTTCCAAATTACCGTTTTGCCCTTCGCGGTATTTTGACCGTATTTTCTTCGTTACAACTCCGATTCGAGTCGACTCTGTGTCTACGGACTCGTTTCGTCGTGTTCTACGCAACGGCGTAAGCGAAATTGCCAAATTCCTTCTCGGGCAAAAAGTCAACTTTTTCCCAATTAAATAATGCGATGTCGAAATCGTCTTTTTGCTAGAATAAATTAATCCTAATTTTTGGATATTTTGGTTTGGGTTATTACATAATATATATATATATATTTGTTACAATATTGAACTCAACTTTTATATCAATTTAACTGTGTCTTTATGGTAATGTGAGGTTGAGGTGAAATTAGAATAGTAAGGGGCAAAATAGCGGGGTGTGGGGTGTGGAGTATGAGGTTGATGTTTTTAAATAATTTTTTTTTATGCTAGGTGTCTATTTAGTGGTAGTTTAGGAAGATAATGGGGTTTTCTTAGAAATTATAAAAATTTGAATTTAAAGTTGGGGTGAACTTAGAATATGGGGTGAACAAAGAGAAGTGCGGGGTTTAAATAGAAAAACTCTAATTTTATCCTACTAAAAAGGCGGGATACATAGAGTTAGACTTCTATCTAGACTCTGTGTACTTATCACAACTTGTAATTAGTTCATGTAAGTAATATACGCCTGCCATTGTTAAAGGTGTGGCTTTAGAGCATCTCTTTCATGGTATTAGAGCACAAGATTAACCCATGTTCGATCCTTTGATTATTTTTTTCTCTTCTCTATTTTTTAATGGTCTCGTCTTCCTTTCATGATGATCTTCTGCTTCCTTCTTTCTCCAATGATGTTACTGTTCGCTTGGATAGGAATAAATTGCATGTACTTGGCTCAAAATCTAAGCATAATCTTATTTGTCATTCATGCCCATTGGGCAAAAGTATTAAATTACCATTTTCTTCTTCTCTCTCTGTCTCTACTGCTCCTCTTCAATTAATTCATTTTGATGTGTGATGTTTCTGGTTTTCTCTACTATGTCTTATTTGTGGATGATTTTTCTCGTTATTCATAGATTTATCCCATGAAATTAAAATCTAAAGTATTTTCTCATTTTAGTAAATTTAAGGCTTTGGTGGATAACATGTTTTCTACTACAATTAAAGTTTTTCAAATCGATGGTGGTGGTGAATACCTCAATAAACCTTTTCAGGCCTTTTTGGCCCACCATGGTATTCATCATCGCCTTTCTTGTCCTCATCACCTTGAGCAAAATGGGCTTGTTGAATGTAAACACCGTCACATTGTTGACACTAGGCTTACACTTTTAGCCCATTCTTCTATGCCTTCCTCCTATTGGGTTGAGGTCATGCACTCTGCTGTCTATCTAATTAATCTTCTCTCATCCAAAATTTTACATTATACTTCTCCATATCACCTTCTATTTAATAAAGCTCCTCAATATCACATAATGAAAACTTTTGGTTGTGCATGCTTTCCCTATCTTCGTCCTTACAATTCCACTAAACTTCAGTTTTGCTCTACAAAATGTGTTTTTTTAGGCTATTCACTTAATTAAAAAGGTTATCGGTGCTTACATTTATCAACACAAAGAGTCTTTCTTTCTCAACATGTTGTATTTGATGAAAACAATTTTCTCTTCCGTGAGACTGTTTCGCTGCTTTGGATCGATCCTTCCCCCCTCCGGTCCACTTCCCACCTCTTCTTGTTATTGGCCCACTTCCTACCCGGCCCATACCTGCCCCTGTCTCCCCAAATCCGCCATGTCCTAGCTCAACTCCATCCTGGGCCACCACCACCATTCTCACATATCGTCGACATCCCCACCGCTGCATTGCTACTTTTTCTCCTCCGTCTGATCCCTTTATTCCTCCGTCCAGCACCTTATCTACCCCTGCTACTTCCTTGGTAAGCGCTTCCATTCCTCATTCCATGGTTACTCGTGCTAAAGATGGTATTCATAAACCTAATCCTCGTTATTCTCATCATGCTTTACTTGCGGATTCTACTAATGCTCTTGTTGAGTCTACTTCTTTCAGTCAAGCTAATACACAGGTTGAACGGCTGCGTGCTATGGTGGATGATTTCAACACCTTGGAAAGTGCTGGCACGTGGGTGTTGGTGCCACCTACCTCTCACATGAACATTTTGCCCAATAAATGGGTTTTTCGTATTAAATGCAATTCTGATGGGTCAATTCAACGTTACAGAGCCCGTCTGGTGGCTAATGGGTTTCATTAGCAAAAGGGCCAGGACTATGGTGAAACTTTTAGGGTTGTCATCAATCACTCTACCGTTCGCCTTATCTTGGCACTCTCTGTCCAGTTTAATTGGGTTGTGCTTCAGTTGGATGTTCAGAATGCCTTTCTTCGTGGGTATCTCTCTGAAGATGTGTTTATGAAGCAACCCACTAGTTTTGTGGACCCCCAATCTCCTCATCTTGTCTGCCAGTTAAAACGTTCTCTTTATAGGCTCAAGCAAGCTCCCCGCACCTGGTTTCACTATTTTTCTATTCACTTGGAGCATTTGGGCTTTAATGCTTCTGCTTCAAACTCTTCCTTATTTAATTTTATTGATGGCCCAGTTCGTCTTTATTTATTAATCTATGTTGACGATATTCTTATTACAGGCAATGACCCTAGCCGTATTACTTGGCTCATTATGGACTTGAGTCGCTTATTCTCCATGAAGGACTCGGGCCCTGTTCATTATTTTTTGGGTATGGAGGTCGCTCGCACCCCTGCGGGCTTATCTCTCACCCAAACCAAGTATATCCTGGATTTGCTCCATCGCACCAATATGCATAAGTCCAAGCCCGTGTCCTCCCCGGCTATAAGTGGTCGTCACCTCAATTTACATGACGAAGAAAATCTGGCTGATTGCACCGAATATCGTAGCATCGTTGGTGCTCTCCAATATCTCACTCTCCCCCGTCCTCACATTGCTTTTGTGGTTAACCAAGTCTGCCAGTTCATGCACTGCACAAGCCACCTCTACTCATGGCCTATAGAGGCCTATTCTATAGGTTGGGTGCCCTCACTACTACTGCATACTTCGACGCCGATTATGCTGTGGATCCCGATGACCGCCTCTCCACTAGCGGTTATTGTCTCTATCTTGGTTCTAGCTTGGTCTCTTGGAGTTCTAAGAAACAATGAGGGGTTTCTCGCTCTAGTACATAGGCCAAATACCGTCAGTTGGCCTACACTGATGTCGCCCTCTCTTGGTTTCGTGAACTTTTTCGTGAACTTCAGCTCACTTTGACTCGTCCTAAACTATGGTGTGACAACATTAGCGCCATCTTTTTGGCTTCTAATCCTGTCTTTCACACTCGCACTCGTCATGTTGAGGTAGACTATCACTACATTCGTGAAAAAGTTGTTCGCCAAAAGTTGGAGGTCGGCTACCTTCTCACTCATGATCAGATTGCCGACATTTTTACCAAGGGTCTCTCCTCTCATCGATTTCGGCTGCTGGTTGACAAGCTGCATGTTTGTTGCCGCCCTACCAGCTTGCGGGGGTGTGAAGGAGAAACCTAATCGAAGACAAACACTTAGATTATCTGTTGTCATTATTATATGTTAATTCCTTATAAATCCCTTTTACTTATCTCGATAGAGTTAGACTTCTATCTAGACTCTGTGTACTTATCAAAACTTGTAATTGGTTCCTATAAGTAATATACGCCTGCCACTGTTAAAGGTGTAGCTTTAGAGCATCTCTTTCATGACCTTGGACCCAAGATCCGGGAGCCGCAACATAAACCTAAGACACTAGTGCCAATAAATGATATTTATCATTTTCAGTACAATCCAATTCTACCTCTAATCCACAAACCCAAGAAGTGAAAGAGAGAAGATTAGGATGACAATTCATCTGGAGAGTGATGGGTGGTGAAGAAACTGAAGTTTGAATAGGTTCAATAGGTAAGGATGGTACAGCAGAACCAGGTGCATTTGGGTGAAGAGGAATGTAAACTGCAGGAGTAGAGAATGAAGTTGAAGTAGGATTAGAACCTGTAGTTGATTGCAGTAATGAACCATACTTGTATGGAAAGTCAACTTTCATAAATAAATAAAAATGACATGCCTTGATATCAACTGTCTGTGTGTCTTCAGATAATAACAAATGTAACCCTTACAAGCATAGCCTATAAACAAACACTTGGTAGTCTTAGGTTGCAGTTTATTGGTATTATATGGTTTGAAAGAAAGGTTTGGCACTGTGACAAGGGTTTCTGGCGTGTGAGCTTTGGTTGTAGAGTTGTATAAAAGCTCCTCTAATTTCGTTCATCGCATCGATAAGGCTTGGCTAATCTCTAAGGTAAATCTTATTATTGATCTAGCTAGAAATGGATTATCTAAACTTCATTTTAAATTTTTGGGGCTAAGATGGATTCTCTAGGCTCCAGCCTCCAATTATGCAGTCTCTTATTGGGTTTGGTGCAAACTTCAATCCTATTGTGAATTTGAATTTCAGTTAAAACACTTCAGTTGTATGTATTTCTTGAAGTCACCTTACTTGAACTTCAGTTAAATGGAATCCAATGGAAAGATAGATAGTTGAATTGAAGCTGTTTTAACTCCATTTCTGATAACTTTTCTAAGCCTGATGTTCAGATCATTAACTTATTTGTTTCTTTGACACAAATATAAAACACTATCTGTACACCAAAGCAAATCATATGGCTGCCTTACAGCGCTCATTTCCCTTTGCTTGGATGGTTGCTATTTTATTTCTTCTGGCTTAATTTTGAACAATATGTACACCTAATTTATTATAGTGCTTCCTTACCAAAAAGAAAAAGGACGAGGGGAGAAGCGGAATAAAAGATCGTGTCCCTCAAAGTACTTCATATATGCCCAATATTTTAATAAGAAAACCAAAAGAAATAACTTAAGGAATTATTTTAAAGGAAGTTAGCATGAACATTCATAAACAGGGATCATATCTGCCGAAATATGAAGAAGTTGCTGTATGATAGCCTTCTCACTGACTGAAAAATGATAACCATGATTATTTTTTCAATGAGTCCATCAGATATTAAGTATCTAACACAGAGAGACATATGATCAATGGAGATCAATAAATTATACTCAATTATTTTTGAATGCATATTATATCTTGGGAACATGAAACATGAGGTAAAAACTGATGATAAAAGCTGACAGTATGTATAAATTTACTTGTAGTGTAAGTACAGAATGCCTTTATTTGATAACTGAGTAACATATATTCGAATATTCATAAGCCTCTAGCATCTTTACAGAGTCTTTACATATATACAAAAAAGATGGATTGCGGAATTACATCTTTTGACGATGGTGGTCTGTGTTCAACATATAATATCAAAGCTGATGAGGCTAATCCTTGAATAGATAGTTGTCGACATGTTTGCCATTCAAAAAAGAGCCTAAAATATGATACTGAAATAATTTGAAACAAAATTTCTTATCGCCTCTGGAAATTCAACATCTTGATGCCCAAGGCATAGATAAACGCAAAGAGGAGGGAAAATCCAACAACTGCAGCTGCAACCACTCCTATAAATTCTTGTTTGAAACCAAAGTAATTCTTCAAAAACTCTTCTACTGTCTCACCTGTGTTGAGCTTATCTTGTATATCCCCAAACTGTGATACAGTCAATCCATACAAGGTCCAAGCCATTGGGGATGCCCAATAGTACCATCTCCACCATATAGGAATCCTCTGATTGAGGTGAAAAGAACCAGAACAAAATTTTTCATCAATACAGATTCTATTAACTGAAGAAAAGAAAAAAACTTGCAGTACTAGAAACTTCAATGGTCAAGCAACACTTACGGTTCGTGGGATCATGAACCCTGAAAAGAGGTTCCATAATGCAAAAAATGCATTAGAACTTATACCAGCAACGTGTTGGTTCGGCGTCAAGGCCACCCCCATCATGCCATAGAAGGTGAAGTATACACATGTGAAAAACATGAAGAATAGGTACCAAAAGAATTTAGCTACAGTCCACTCAAATCCAATCATAGCATAAACTATGACACCATAGATCAGAGCTTGCGCAAAAACATAAGGGATCTCAATTGTGAGCTGCAGCAAAGAATCAAATTAGCATAAGGCAAGTAAGATAAGAGGATGCATTATGACAACTATTGTAAAATGCATAAAGAATAAGTCACCTGTGCAAAGGCATATGCCAAGGCAGAATACATTCCAGCAGCTCGTTCTCTATAAAAGACGGTTCTTTCAATAGCCACTATCGGCTGCACTGTCATGGCATTTTTAATACCAAGAAAAAGAACAGAAGCATACATAGAACCAATTGCATTGAAGAGATCCTGTGGCTTTGTCCTGGAATTAACAAATCCAAAATTACAAATGCAAGAATATATATCATCTTCGATTACACCTATTTTTTTACCTTTGCACCATGACTTACACTTTAGAACCAAGGTTCCAGAACATTGTCCCAAACATCAAGGCTACGATGGTTGTGTATATCAATCTTATGGCATTGTATGGAGGATTGCGCCAATATGACCAATGTTGTTTCCATACGCAAGCCATGCACTGAGTGAAAAATGACTGAGGGTAATGAGTAGGGAAATAGAGGTCCTTTGAACCAGGCTCAGGGTTACTCAATTCTTGAATAATTGACTTGTTTCTCCTGAAAAAAATCACTTTCATCAGCAAATCTTACTTCAGTAGAGAGGTTCTTTCATTGATTTTCTGTTAACTTAGTGTTGGTTCAAATTTGTATTGCAGCAGATGGTTTTTCGGTCTGATAATCCTACCTATAAAGTTCAGAGCTTTTATATACATCAGCAAAATCAATTCCCAATTCTGTTTCTTTTGCTGAAGTCGTAACTTCCAACATCCAAGTAGCTGGATTGTAGCCATTCTTGATTTTGCTGACTCCCTCAATTCCCTGAACAGAAAATTACTTGTATAGGAAAACCTTTGCTTCCTCAAAAACAAAAAAAAAACAAAAAAAAAAACAAAAAACAAAAAAGATAGGAATATCATATATCATATTCTATCACTAAAATTTCCTTATTTTTCATAAGATTATACCTCAAAGTACTTGATCAAATGGCAAGAATGACGACCTAGTGGCCCTACATATATCTCTTGTCCTCCTTTCTTCAATAGAAACAACTGCAATGAAATGTTATGTTAAATCACTTAGAACAGACAAAAGGCAGAGTTCGAATTTCAATCTCTTTAGTCAATATGTGTTTTCACCTCATCAAAAGCTTCAAATATGTCGATGCTTGGCTGATGAATAGTGCACACTATTGTTCTTCCAGTGTCCACCGTGTTCCTAACAGCTCTCATTACAATAGCAGCAGCTCTTGCATCTAAACCTGAAGTGGGTTCATCCATAAATATTACAGAAGGGTTTGCCACTAGTTCAACGGCAATGGTCAGCCTCTTCCGCTGCTCAGTTGAGAGACCACTTTCACCAGGTAACCCTACTAGTGCTTGCCTTAATGGATTCAGCTCCACCAGTCTCATCACTTCCTCAACAAACATCTACAACCAATTCTTAAATCAGTTCAACTTTCAAGCGTGCTCATGACTATAAATTGCATTAAAAGAAAATAAAGCTTAGAAAATTATGCTTTACTAATTCAGGACACCAACCTTCCTGGTTCCAGAATTTATTTCGGTGGATAAACGCAGCCATGCTGAGTACATCAAGGATTCATAGACAGTAACATAAGGAGAGTGGATGTCATTCTGCTCACAGTATCCAGAAATTCGGGCAAATGATTCTTGCTTCTTTGGGTGCCCAGAAACTGAAATATTTCCCTCAATATATCCTCCAGTTTTTCTACCTGCCAGTACATCCATTAGAGTAGTTTTACCAGCACCACTCACTCCCATCAGAGCTGTCAAAACACCTGGCCGGAAAGCACCACTCACACACTTGAGAAGCACCAATTTATCCTCAAGAACACCTTGGTTCTTCATTGCCTGCAAGATGGATTCACAAAATTACTCATAATTTGGAGTTGTACAAGCTTGTCCAATCTCAAACATGTTTGAAAGTTTGTTGCATATATATATATCACCTGTGGCATGTCCACAGAGTACGTGATTTCATCAAATGTGATGGAATGTGGTTCAAAGGGAAGAACCATTCCTCTTTTCTTATGATTAGTGTCAGTAGTAGCTTCTGTCCTGACAGATGAGGGCTTGGAAGAGGTACTTCCATCTTCACTGTCTGCATGTCCATACAAGTTTTCATCAAAAAGGGTAAAATTTTGATCATCAATAGACAACTGCTTACAGCACAAACATTATCTGAGAGATATATCACCCGTGCTGACTTGCGGAATCAAGCTATTTCCTGTGGTCTGTGACCGACCAACTTTTCCACTCTTCTCATCATGTTCATTGCTTTGAGATTCTTCCGATTTAACAGCCTGTGTCTTCCCTAATGCTGCATAACATTTTATGGTAGTATAAGTCAAATTCTCACTTATCTAAGTTTTAGAGCAGATTAGGTGAAGGTACCTACGGTTTAGATAAGTGAGAGACAAACTGAAACAAATGTTGAACATGAATATGTATCCAATTAAAGCTCCTACGCCGATCCAATACCAATATGACTGTGTAAAGAATCCACGAGATCTCAAAACAGCAACTCCTAGTGGTTCTGTTGAGTTTGGAAGAACCTTTAAATACGAACAAAAATTTATAATTACTAAGAGGCAAACACAGAATTTGACCAAAATAGAATAGACAAACACAAAAATGTTTGAAAATAGTAAGTAAAGGAATTACATGTCTCCAACTCTTTCCGAGGAACTCATTAACTAGTATTGCATTGATCCCATACATCAAAGGTGATATCCAGTAGCCCCATATCCACCATACCTTTATATCCTCTATGACATCAACCAATGAAAATTAGAAAGCATTATATAGCAATTATGAGAAGTGGTGTTCCCTTGCTTTACTTATTTCATACCTCTTGACAGGACAAAGCCACTCAAAGAAAAAATCATGAGCAGTGCAAATGACCCAAATGTGTTAGCAACTGTCAAGCTTCTACCCACTCCAGCAAGGAATCGGTTTAATGCAGAAGCCATCAGATTAATGAGTAAGAATAGAAGGTATTGTCTAAACAGCCTGCATCATTTTCAGAATTATATATTATACGGGCTAGAACAAATATGAAGAGAAATGTAAAGGGTTATGTGACAAATTTCGTACTTAATTACCTTTCAACACTTGGATCAAATCCAATGACATAGTAAGTGATAAATACCCAAATAGAAACTTCTAAAAATGTGACAGGGATCTTGAGGATAGATGTGGGAAGGGCATATGCCCACGCCGGAAAGAAGAGGAGGTCTCTTTGCTTATAGAAAACAGGAAGCTTGGCAATAGTCATAGAAAGCTCTGACATTCCATTGAACATAACAGTAACAAAGGAGAAGAACAAAGCACCAGCAAATATTCCTCCATCAGCTACTGAATCATGGTGCATCTCAGTCCGTAGGAATACAGTCATTGTAATCAGTGCCATTATTGCAAGCTAAAACGAAGGAAAAGAAGTAATGCAGATTAAATCCAGGCACACAGAAGAAAAAGGAAAAGGCTATTGTAGAAGTTAAAATTAAGTCAAAACTAACTTGAATGATCTTGAATATGTAGACAAATGAATTCCTCTTCATAAGCAAGAGTTCCCTTGAAAAGCAAGCTTTCAATAGTTCCATTTTTCTAACACCATATTTTTTGGTCGTCAAGGCAGCTGGGTGGCTCTTGGTCTTGTCTAATGGAGCTGCAAGTTCTTCTCTAATTTTTCCACCCACTGGGAAAGACTGAAAAGCCTCAACAAATTCCTGAACTGTGATGAACCTGTAAGGCTCATCTCTGTTTTTCCAATACTGCTCCTGATCTTTCCTTGATGTTACCTAGAACATATTAGGTTATAGGACTCACATTTTATGCTTATCTAATTATGTTCACAAGATGAAGCAAAAAGCTATATATGAACCTACTTCTTGCAGGAAATCAGCCACGCCTTTCCTCTCAGGACATTGAAAGCCCATGGATTCAAAAAAATCAAGAACTTGTTCACGAGGGCCTTGGTACACAATTTGGCCATCAGAAAGGAGAATAATGTCATCAAAAAGTTCATAAGTTTCAGGTGCTGGCTGCAGCAGTGAGATGACTGCAGTCCCATGAAGGATGTGAACATAGTTCTTGACTGAATTTACAATCTGATAAGTTGTTGAACTATCCAATCCAGTTGATATTTCATCCATGAATAGAGCTCTAGCAGGTCCAACAAGCATCTCACCTATACACATTATCAAAAATTCTACAATTACTTTATGAAGAAGTTGAATTACATGTTTGATGTTACTTTGTTAACCTGTTGTGACTCGTTTCTTTTGCCCTCCAGAGATACCCCTTAATAATTCATCCCCCACCAAGGTATCTGCACAAGTATCTAATCCCAAAATCTGCAAATCAATGGATATTGATTAGTTGATGGTAATTTCTAAAAGTCCTTTTTTATTACAGAAGAATTATTGATGCTACCTTAAGAATATAATCTGTCACCAATGTTTCCTTCTGGCCTTCTGTTGAAATTGCCTATGATAACATAACGGATTAATTAAAGCAACAGAAATGTTTGATGATTTGAAAAGCAAATCGTAGAACAAGCAAAAAGGAAGTCTCAATCTTATAGGAAGAAAAAGGTCATATATAGCAGAATCTCCTAAATCCTGAAATATAGCAATAGTCAACAGGCTTCTTCATTTAAGAGTCTTAAAGTAGCTTATTTCTCACCTTCATGTAGACATCTACATCTGGATCCGGCTTAATATTCGCTTCTTTTTCTCTTCTAGTTAGCTCTGCTATCATTTCTGCCCAAATTCAAAATCAAAACCAATCATGTTTTAATCCATTGGTCTAGATTTGAAAATCAAAGGAAACTAAATAAGAAGCAGTCCTATAAACCAACCATAACGGGGTCCAACCCCTTGGCATCTTGCAGAGAAGGCCAGGGTTTCTTTGACTGTCAATTCGCCAATATGAACATCATGTTGACTGATATAGGCAGCCCTCCGTTGAGGCACAAACTCATGCATGTCATGACCATTGTAAGTCACACTTCCTGAAGACTGGACAAGTATTTCTATTTTATAAATTAAAAACAAAATCCAAGAGTAACATTTAAAGGGTAAAGCTTGAAAGCAAAAAAAAATTGATAGAAAATCTGAGAGAAATTCAAGGCGCATTGCATTTGTTTAACCTTAAGATCCTGACCAAGCTTTCCAGCCAAAGCCAACAAGAGTGTGGTCTTCCCGGAACTTGGAGGACCCAAAAGCAGTGTCATTCTGCAGAAAAAGGAAAAACACTAAGTTAAGTGAGTAGAGTACTTTCTTTTTGGTGAAAATGTTGGAGGGTAGAGAGTTTGAGTTGAAACTTTGTCCCACATTGAGAGATTAAGTGTTGGTCCTCCTTTTAAGTTTAAAATGGATTGGGCCATGTGGCTTAGTGATTGATTAATAAATATATATTCAATTAATTAAAAGATAAGGGTTTTAGGATAATTAAGTGTTGATTAATAAATAGATTTCACTTGGATTTAATGATTAATTGATATATGGTTCAATCCCAGTTTATATCAATTGCATTGATTTTGTTGACTGGTTAAAGTATTTAATTATTTATATTAAATGAGTAACCAAATGAGTATGCATATTTAGGCCTCAAAGACTGATCTTGAATTGAAAGAGATCAATATATAAAGATGAACAAAACAGAGTTTATTTCATGGATAGGACAGAGCCTTTCTTCTCACCTGGAAGGGTTGATGATCCCACTGACATCTTTAAGGATAGACAAGTGTTTCTTCTTAGTAGGAAGAATATGGATGCAATTCAAGAAACCCTTTTGGTGCACAGAAACAAATAACTTGTTAAGAATATAGTGAGATTTGACAGGAAAATCAAATGTTCTATAATATATAATTTACCTCCACTAAGTTAACACAATAGTTCAAGACTGTAGGCAAAGCCCTGCTTCCAACATAAGCTTCAGCTGAAATGTTTAAATGCTCAAATCTGACCTCTATTGTAGGAAAGCTTATCCCAACTCTGAGATACCAGGGAAAAAACAATCCCATTATGATCAAAAACAAAGAAGACCCAGAAGACTAGATTGTGAAATCTTACCTATCAATGCGGTTCTTGAGCCTCAACAAGAAGCTCTCTTGGCCCTCTTCTGCTACTCCCACTAACCTCTCAACCAAGCCTTTCCTTTCTAGCAAACCAAGACGCTTCACATCAACTTCATTGGCATGGCCTTCAGGTGTTGTGAGCAAACCTTTCTTTAGACGGCGATAAGTAGGAAGACGCTGCAGCGCAGCCCATTTCAGAGCTTCCTCATCGTCTTCTACCTGTGGGGATGTTGAGAAAACTGCAATGCCATTGTCGACCCAATAGGAAGAACCACTTTTGAAACTATGGCCTGCCTTTTCAAGATCACCACTCATCATATCCATTGTAAAACAGCTGCAATTTCTTTCTCCCAAACTTTCTTGCCAAGAAACAAAATAACATGAGGAGAAATGAAGAGAATAAAGAAGTGTATGATTGGGTTTGCTTTTTTCAGCAATGCAAGGAAAGTTGTATTTATGGGAAAGGATTATTTAGAAGATATTTTGTTCATAATATGTTGTTATCATGTGACTCATGGGCTGACGCGACCTTTCATTTAATCACTTTTGAGTTGGCCATTCTTAAGGAATTCCTTGTATAACTTGCCTTCACGAATATTTAAGAGGCAAAACAAAATATCGAACTTGGGGGAAAAATAAACAAATTATATACAAAACTATAAGTAATGCAACATCACCATCAATATCGATACCTATTTATATATACAAAAGTAAAAAGTAAAGACTGATGAAACATTCAAAATACCAAAAAATATAATTGGTTAATGCAAACATTACTTCCACTCCTACTACAACCACAATTATTCCTCCATCATAGTTAAAACATGCCTTTTTCACATATTTAAAGCATGCTTCTTCTTTTTTTGTTCACATATTTAAAACATGCTTGCTTGATAAGAAAACAAAAATAGGATATAACGCAAAAGGATAAAAAAGAACTTGGGCTTTATTATAGGGTGTATTTGATCCATTTAGGTTCGTAGAGCATCTCCAAGGGAGATGTCAAATATAAAATGTTAATTTTGAATTTGACATCTTTTGTGACAAATCTGACACTTAGGAAAAAATTTAACTCCACCCGAAATGCCAAATATCATATTATTTTATTATATTTTGAAAGCAAATAGGGCCCATATGATGCATAAAATTTTAAGAGAGTAACTGATAGTGGAGTACATGATTGAAAAAATATTAAAATAATATTTGACATCTAACTTTTTGATATATTATTTTTGGCATACCTCTATGAGCCTTCAAATCTCTTTGCTTGTAAAACTGGCCCAAGCTCGATGTGCTAGGTCGAATTCGGCCCTATTTTTTAGGTTATGGGCCGTCCTGACCCAATATTTAAATTAACAAATAATAATTTATAAATTAAATTAATATTATTTATACTTTGTATTTAATTAGAATATTTGAAAATAATATAATGACCAATTTAATATAACACTAATTATCATTACATTTAATATCTTTATGAAAGTAAACTAGTATTAATGATCATTGCATTTAATTAAGTATAATAATATTTAATGTATTTTATATAGGGTGCAGCCCATTGGCCCACACATGAGCCCAAAAATGCTTGACTCTTGGGTAGAACTTCGACTTAACATATTTAACATAACATTGGCCTGGTCCCGCCCATTCAACCTTTAGGGCCGAAAAAGCTCGTAATTTAGTAGGACCTAATCTAACCTCTTTCAAAGTCGAGTCGACATGACCTAACCTATTTCACAAGCCTACCAATTGATTATCATCGACTGACCCATTTTGAAAAATTCCACAAATATATTCAACCGAAGATAAAATCCCTAAATCTAATTCTTCAAAACATCCGTCGCCATAACACCTTTATTAGATGGGTAACAAGAGGGGAAATGTACTACCATGCTCCCAATTTGAACAAAACAAGGTAAATAGTTAACTTCTAAATTAGAAAAATTGTGCCTTTTCTATCTAACTGGTTCAAAAGGCGTTTCTTAGGCTCAAACGGGTCAAGTTAGGTTGGGCTTTAGACACTTTAGCCCAAGCCCAGTCCTCTAAACAATGAGTTGGGTTAGGTTTTTTCTCGTTGAGTTGGACATATAGGTCTATGGCCAAAAAGCCCACCGGCTGATGGTTGCCAGCCCAGCCCATCAAGAAAAAGCCCGACCCATCTAGGTTTCCTGTTATTAAAGCGCATGCATTGTAAATTTAAGTGGCAAATCTTTGAAAATGAATTATATATATGTGAAATATTGATTGAACCTGCTAAGATATTATTCATGGACAAAATATCAATTGGTTTGGATAGTTCAACTACGTATCAAATTATGAAGTCGGTCAAGCAATATGTTCACATTCTCAAGGGGATTGCATTCATCTCACTGCTGCAGCCAACACCTAAGACTTATGAACTATTTGATGACATTGTTCGCCTTTCTCATTGTCAAATTGTATACCAAGGTCCTCAAGAACAAGTTCTTGAATTCATGTTAGAATCCTTAATTAGTATCAATGTTGTTTATTTTCTTTTGATAGGTATGGGGTTATTGGATAAGTAAATTTAGGTTTTAGTCACAAAAAAACTTTCACTTCTGGAAAAAATCAAAGTTTTTTTAAAAAAGACAGAAAAATCTCTCAACTTTCAAATCAAAGACATGCAAATGTAAAGGATTCCTTAGGAAATCAAAAAATAAATAGGGACAATTTTGTTCATTTTGACTTATTTTAAAAAATTTCTCCCTCCTTTGGGTTCCTTGAAAAGAGTTGGAGTCAATGAGTTCCTTGAAAAGAGTTGGAGTCATGTAATCCTTTAA
This sequence comes from Prunus dulcis, assembly GCF_902201215.1. NCBI lineage: Eukaryota > Viridiplantae > Streptophyta > Magnoliopsida > Rosales > Rosaceae > Prunus > Prunus dulcis. Next base: position 17,429,197 of record NC_047657.1, on the reverse strand, counting down.
TTTGCCTTTTTCAAACATTCTAGTTTGGGATGGGCGGACATGTGGGCCAAATGATTATTTATACACCCAGCCCATTGAGAAAAGGCCCGGGCATGCTCGGTATGAGCTATGGGCCAACCCAACCCATTTTATAGAGGATTGGGCTTGGGCTAAGGTGTCTAAAGCTCAACTCAGCCCGTTTTAGGGCAAGAAGGCCCAACCCGATCAACCCCTCAAAGACCAGCTCGTGGGTATGTATGTAAAAGTTTGCTGTTGTTTAGAGCCCAATACCTCTCTGTATAAAAAGAGGCATTACAGGGCAGTAATAACTAACCTAGCTGCATTCTCTTCTCTGTCCCTCTTATTCTTTCTCCCCTCTCCTTTTCTCTCCCTCCATCAGACTTATTAGATTTTGGGAACCCTTCCTACTATGAGACAAGTGATTAATATGTATCCGATGTGGGATTGATCCAGACACTGATAAATCAAATGACCAAATCCTTACAATAGACTTGTTGCACATATTTTGAGATTTATGTTGTTTTTATTAGTGGAACTCTTGGAGTTGGATTGGGATATATTGATTATGATTGTTTAGTAACGTTATGAATAGTTGTATTATTATTGTAGAAACTAAAACCATAAATTTATTGAGTTTTTCTATTTAAACCTCACACTTCTCTTTGTTCACCCATGTTCTAAGTTCACCCCAATTTTTAATTCAAATTTTCATAATTTCTAAGAAAACCATACTCTCTTCCCAAACTACCCTCAGATTAAGTATTAATTTACACACACCTCATACACCTCGCTTAACCCTCGGATTGATCTAATAACTTATTAAGTTCCTATGTCGTCAGTTTTGTAGTTTGCCCAATTCAATTGCAAAAGAACCCACCTTTACAAACCCCACAATTTCTGGGAAACTTGGAAAAAGGAATTAGAACTCACCTCCTATACCCCAAAGAACAATTCCTGAACCCAAAGGCAGGACCTTGATTTTTTTAATGTTGCAAACAGCCATCTAATTGACTCTGACTTGGCTAAGCTCAATTCCTTGTCTAATAGTCTAATTGCTTTCAGAGTGAAACATATACTGCTAAAGATTTAAGCAGGACTATGTTCTTTCCCTTGAGTTTTTCAATTGGGTTGCAGCTCAAACCCCTCTTTAAGGGACATGGAAGCTCTGTGCCCAGCAAATTGGGGTGTTTCCCAATTTCCCATTTTACTAATCTTCCAAAACTTAAATCAATTCACCAACCAAAACCCTCAAATCCCAATTTCTCATTGTTTAAGCAGCTGGACCATGACGAAGCATTAGCTGGTGACAGTCCTCTGGATTTGAAGGACAAGGCGGTGGGGAGTAGGAGGGGTGGTGCGCGATGGGATATTGAGCCATGCATTTGAACTTGTTTTTGGTGGGGTGTGTATAGATGTATTAGGGTTAAATATTAAGTTGGATTATTTTTTTTGTCTTTTTACATAATAATAAAACTTAACTGTTTAATGATTTAAGTATTATAGTGAGCAAAGAGAAGTGTGAGGTTTAAATAAAAAAACTCAATTTATTTAGGAATTTGAAAATTCTATAGAAAAAACCCAAAATTGATTTTGTCGGTGACTTAAAAGCCCAGTTTTGATATACAAAATAAAACTAAAAACACCAATTAAGCTTGCCTGACTTCGAGTCGGGTTGGCCTGACTCGACTATTAACAAGCCCTAGCTGGGCGGATCCCATCAACTCGTGGCTTGCGGGACAAAAAATGGCATCTATATCTATATCTATCTAATGGGGTTTAGCTGCAGTGGTTGAGCGGCAACTTTCCCCCCTTCCCCCTAATTGTCACCCTGGTTTGAGCCACATGAGATGGTATTTTTCAAAAGCCCCACCCCATGTATATTACCCTCTTCCCCCTTCCCAACAATTTACACACACAAATCTATATCTATCTATATATAAAAGAAAAGGTTTTTATTGTTATATTTTAATAAATCCCTTAAAATGCCCTAAGTTAATTAACATGTTAAATGGAACACCATTTTTTATATAAGGGTAAAATAATAAAATGAAAAGTACTTCAAGAAAATTTGAAAATGGAAAGATATATCTCATGCTCTCCTCATCCCACACTCCCACTACAACAATAGCAATTATTCCAATCATATTTATTTAAAACATGCTTTTTCTAGATTGGGCTCATTACTGAATACAAAAGTATCTTTGGGCCACCAAAAAAGCCCAATTTCTCTTTCTCTCCTCACCCAAACTTGAAGAATATGAAATGATGACCAGTAGAAAACCAAAATTTGCATCCTTTTTTCTTTCCTTGATATACAAGTTCGTCTTGATTTGGTTTCCTTGTTCTTGTTGTTACTTTGGTTATGCTTTTAGTGATATAAATTCAGTAATTTATTAGAAGCATGAAATTAAAGGAAGAAGATTAAATTCAAAATGTTTGAATTGATGAAACCAATTCCTTAGGAGAGTTTTTAGTTTAGCTCTCTGGGGTCTATTAGTTTGAAGATTGACCATCTCTATTATTTTTCTGTTGTATTAGCATGAAATTACTTTTGCAGTTTTCCTTAATAATGGCTTAGCTGTGGAAATGGCTTCATGATATTGGGGCAACCCAAACATCTCTTACACTTTTTTTTTAGAGAGAGTGCAAATAAGTTTGTCATTATAAAACATCAATTAGGTTATGTCATTTGGTGAATAAAATATCAATTAAACACTGTTACGTCATTTGGTGAATAAATTTTGGTGTTCGTAGCAGTCGTAGAATGAAATATGAAAGACACCTGTGAGTGACTCATCACAAGCCACACTGGTTGTGCTAGCTAAGATGCATAAATTAACAAAAATCAAGCATGTGGATCCTCCTTGCTTTGGTTTGTGTATGGCCATTTTTAGGCAAGCCAGGCCCACCCATATTAATTCCTCAATCTTTGCCATTGAAGGCCAAAACAGAAACTCCATGCTTGCTGTGTACTGCCTTTTGTTTTGCAACTCTGTCAATCACTCACTTGATCATACAGAGATTCTAGTTTCCAACTATTTACTATTTATTTATTTTATCAAGCACTGAATGAATGTGTTCTAAAAGTGCATGAGTTTGTAATGCAGTTGGGTTACCGGCATTTTGACACTGCGAAGATTTATGGTTCTGAGCCGGCAGCTCTAGGAAATGCTTTGACAGAGGCAATTCTTGATGCGAATTTTGAAAGAGACGACATTTTTGTTACTTCTAAATTATTGGGGAGTGATCACCTAAGTACTGACAAGCGGGAAAGGAGTTCTGCACAGCAAATTTGTAATATTTGTAGTCAAATTTGTAATATTTTATTGTAATAATTGTAAACATGGACTATGTAAGAAAATGTCTTCTCTTTTTCTGTAGTGAGTAGATTTCTAAATGCACGATGTGTGAAAGAGTACATTTGTAATAGTCTCCGGATTGGAAGGGCAACAGAAACTCCAAAATTGACTTTTAGCGGCGGTTTAGGCTTACGCTGCTAAAGATCTCTGTTGCGACGCTTAGCAGCGGTTAAAAGTGTTGCTAAAGGGTTTAAATTTCATCACGAAAAGTCTGATATTCGCCACAAAATCCATAAAATCGTTGCGAAATCTCTTAAACCGTCATTTTAAACTCTAAAACTGGCTGCTTTCTGCTGATTAAAGCATTTCTCCTTCTGCTTTCCAGCCAACATTTATTTTTCAGGCTAATACTACATGAAATTTAGCAGGCGACAAATAATAATATACTGTTATATCTACAAAAGTTTGAGCTTTATATCTTCTACAATCAACTTAGCATGGCCTTCACGAATATAGTTGTGTCAGTTGTTAGGCTTCACATGATAGAGGCAAAAAGGATAATGGTTGGTGCCAACTTTTGGCCTGCTTGTGGAGTGATTGGCCCTCGAAAATTCGAAACTTGTAAACGAATCATATCATTATTTATAAATTTTGTATCTCATGAGCAGCTTGTCCAATTATACAATTAAAACTGCAACACACAAGATCTAAGAAATTCCTAGATGATGAACAAGTTGTTGACATGTTAGCCATCCCCAGACAATCCTGTTGAAACAAAAATTCATCGCCTTTGGAAATTCAACATCTTGATGGACAAGGCAAAGATAAGTGCAAAGAGTAGAGTGAATCCAACCACCACCGCAGCCACCACTCCTATAAATTCTTGCTTGAAACCGAAGTAATTCCGCATAAATTCTTCCACCGTTTCACCAGTCTCAAGCTTGTCCTGTATATCTCCAAACTGTGACGCAGCCAGTCCATACAAGGTCCAAGCCATTGGACATGCCCAATAGTACCATCTCCACCATATAGGAATCCTCTGTAGTTGGCCAAATGAACATGAATCAAAATTACAGGATGAGAAAATAAGACATGAAGACAGATTCTGTGCACACAAAAAACATGCACTACAAGTTGAGGGTAAGCAACACTTACGGTTCGGGGAACGACGAACCCTGAGAAGACATTCCATATTGCATAAAATGCACTGGCACTTATAGCAGCAACGTGTTGGTTCGGCGTCAAGGCCACACCCATCATGCCATAGTAGGTGAAGTACAAAAATGTGAAATACATGAAGAACAGGTACCACAAGAATTTAGCCAAAGTCCACTCAAACCCAATCATTGCATAAACTATGACACTATAGATAACTGCTTGTGCAAAAACATAAGGGATCTCAATTGTAACCTGCAACAAGATACGGAAATGGCATAAGATAAATAATACAAGTAATCTCAGTGAAACCTAAAATATTATGTAAGTAGAATATATGATCAGTCACCTGTGCAAAGGCATATGCCAAGGCAGAATACATTCCGGCAGCTCGTTCTCTATAGAAGACTGTTCTTTCCACATCTACGACTGGCTGCACTGTTGTAGAATTTTTAATACCAAGAAAGAGAACAGCAGCATACATAGAACCAATTGCATTGAAGAGATCCCGTTGTTTTGTCCTGGATTCAAAATTTTCAAAATCACATTTGGAAGAAAATATATTGGTAAGAATATATATCTGTCCTTTTGTTCTGCATTGTAACTTACGTTTTGGAGCCAAGGTTCCAGAACATTGTCCCAAACATCAAGGCTATGAAGGTTGTATAGATCAACCTTATGGCAGTGTATGGTGGATTGCGCCAATATGACCAATGTTGTTTCCATAAGCAAGCTACGCATTGGGTTAAAAATGGCTGAGAGTATTTAGTAGGGAAATAGAGGTCCTCAGAACCAGAAGCCGGGGTGCTCAGTTCTTCAATAAGTGCTTTGTTTCTCCTGAAAGACATGCCATGGATAAGTATGTTTTCACCAACAAGTCTTGCTTAGGAAGAGAGAGGTTCTTTCCAATATAAAACCAAACCTGTAAATTTCTGATTTTTTATACACATCAGCAAAATCAATCCCCAAAGCTATTTCTTTTGCTGAACTGGTGACTTCCAACATCCAGGTTGCTGGATTATAACCATCCTTGATTTTACTGACGTTCTCAATTCCCTTCATAGACAAATAGACATATTAGCAAAACCTTTAAAGAAAATATACAGATATATCCATGCTCGAAATTTCTTGATTCATCATACCTCAAAGTACTTGATTAGGTGGCAAGAATGACGGCCAAGGGGCCCTACATATAGCTCTTGTCCTCCTTTCTTCAGCAGGAATAGCTGCAATGACATGTTAAATAATCATACTCATGTAGAACAGATCAATGAAGTAGAGTTCTATGTCCAAAATCTTTTGATCTATGAAGAATTTTCACCTCATCAAAAGCATCAAATATGTCAATGCTTGGTTGATGGATGGTGCAGACAACTGTTCTTCCAGTATCCACAGTGTTCCTAACTGTTCTCATAACAATAGCAGCAGCTCTTGCATCTAAGCCTGAAGTTGGTTCATCCATGAATATTATGGAGGGGTTAGCCACGAGTTCAACTGCAATGGTCAGTCTCTTCCGCTGCTCTGTTGAGAGACCATTCGCACCAGGCAACCCGACTAGTGCTTGTCTCAATGGATTCAGCTCCACAAGTCCCATCACTTCCTCAACGAACATCTGCAATCATGTTCATTTTATGAAACTTGATGAGGCAGGTGGTTGACTTACAAACTTATTTTTCTAACAACCCAGCTTTAGTGAACTTTTACACAAAATCATCCATATGTACAAGTAGTCCAATCTTGGTTGATAATCTTTTAACAAAAAGAAAGAATACTTGTTGAACTTAACAATGCTCATAAACTTGATGGGAATGTCTGGATCAACAGCAGGGAAAGCTATAGAATAGCTCACTCTAAATATGTGAAAGTTGAACATGAATGGTAACTTGGATTGGAAAGTGGACCAAACTTTCAATCAACTCAACTAGTTCACAACAGCAAAATTTCATAAGAATCAAAATTAAGCTTAAAAACTATAGTTTGTAACTTAAAATACCAACCTTCCTAGTTTCTGAATTGATTCCTGCAGGTAATCGCAACCACGCTGAATACATCAAGGACTCGTAGACAGTAACATGAGGAGAATGTATGTCATTCTGCTCACAATATCCAGAAATCCGTGCAAATGATTCTTGCTTCTTTGGGTGCCCAGAGATTGTGATTTTTCCCTCAATATAACCACCAGTTTTTCTGCCAGCAAGTACATCCATTAGCGTGGTTTTACCAGCACCACTCACTCCCATCAGAGCTGTCAGAACACCCGGCCTGAAAGCACCACTTACACGCCTGAGGAGCACCAATTTATCCTCTGGAACACCTTGATTCTTCATTTCCTGCAAGTCCGAATTAAAAAAAAGTCTTACAATGTTGGACTTGCACCAGATTTGCCAGAAGTCAAACACTTAAACTCTGGTTGCATATATAAATCACCTGTGGCATGTCCACAGAGTACGTGATTTCATCAAAGGTGATAGAATATGGTTCAAACGGAAGAACCATTCCTCTTTTCTTGTTAGGGTTAGTGTCAGCAGTAGTTTCTGTCCTTGCAGATGAGGACCTGGAAGATATACTTCCATTTCCGTTCTCTGTACGTCCATAACATTTTATTTTCACCAAAAAGAGAAAAATATTAATCATATTTCACTCAAAGCAGACATACACAAACATTACTTATGAGAAATATCACCTTGGCTAATTTGAGGAGATGAGCTAGAGTCTTCCAATCTAACAGCCTGTGGCTTGTCAAATGCTGCACAATGTTTTATATCTTATGAGTTAAAGTCTCACTTGTAAGATTTAGTGCACATAAGATAAGGTGAAGGTACCCACGCTTTAGATAAGTGAGAGCCAAAGTGAAAAAAATATTGAATATAAGCATGTATCCAGCCAATGCTCCCACGCCAATCCAATACCAAGATGGATGAGTGAAGAATCCGCGGGACTTCAGAACAGCAACTCCTAACGGTTCGGTTGAGTTTGGAAGAACCTTCAAGAGGAAAAAGTAATTAGACTATGAATAAGAGACACAAGCTAAAATGTTTGAAAAAGGCAAATCAAAGGATTACATGACTCCAACTCTTTCCAAGGAACTCATTGACTACTATTGCATTCTGCCCGTACATCAAAGGTGATATCCAATAGCCCCATATCCACCATTTCTTTATATCCTCTGTGGAAACAATCAAAAGAAAATAAACACCATTGCATACCAATTAAGCAATGTAACATGAAGTTTCTTTACTTGTTGTATACCTCTTGACAAGACAAAGCCACCCAAAGCAAAAAGCATGACCAAAGCAAATGATCCAAATGTGTTCGCGATAGTCAAGCTTCTACCAACTCCAGCAATGAATCGGAACAACGCAGAAGCCATCTGATTAACGAGTAAGAGTAGAAGGTACTGCTTAAACAACCTGCATCATGTGCATGAATATTCATTATTTTTTTTTATGGAAAAAACATGAAAACAAATGTTAGCCATAAAGTGGTAACTTTTGCTAGTTGTTTTACCTTTCAACATTTGGATCATATCCAATGACATAGTAGGTAATAAATACCCAAACAGCTACTTCAAGACAAGTGATAGGGATCTTGAGGATCCATGCGGGAAGGGCATATGCCCATGGTGGAAAGAAGAGTAGTTTTCTTTGCTTATAAAAAACAGGAAGCTTGGCAATTGTCATAGAAAGCTCTGCCATTCCATTAAACATAACAGAAACCATAGAGAAGAACAAAGCACCAGCATAAATTCCTCCGTTACTTACTGAATCACGATGCATCTCAGTCCGTAGGAACAGTGTCATTGTAATTAGAGCCAAGATTGAGAGCTAAAAATAAGGAAAATCAAAAATCAAAATCAAACCCAGGAGCACAAGACAAAACAATGGTTATAGTAGAAGCTTAAGTAAAATTAAAACTCACTTGGGTAAGCTTGAAAAGGTAGACAAATGAGTTCCTCTTCATAAGCAAGAATTCCCTTGCAAAGCAAGCTTTCAATAGTTCTGTTTCTCGAACACCATACTTTTTTGTTGTTAATGCAGCTGGATGGCTCTTTGTCTTGTCAAATGGAGTTGCAAGTTCATCTGCAAGTTTGCGTCCAACAGGGAATGAGTTGAATGCCTCAACAAATTCCTCTACTGTGATGAACTTGTAAGGCTCATCTTTGCTTGCCCAATATTGCTCCTGATCTTTCCTTGACGTCACCTACAACATATTTTATGTGAGACTCCATGTGTGATGCTCATTTTCATTATTTTCACAAGATCAAAACAAAGCAACATAAGGACCTACTTCTTGCAGGAAGTCGGCCACACCTTTCCTCTCAGGACATCTAAAGCCCATGGATTCAAAAAATTCAAGAACTTGTTCACGAGGACCTTGGTACACAATTTGACCATCAGAAAGGAGAACAATGTCATCAAATAGTTCATAAGTCTCAGGTGCTGGCTGCAGCAGTGAGATGAATGCAGTCCCCTTGAGAATATGAACATATTGCTTGATCGAATTCACAATTTGATATGTAGTTGAACTATCCAAACCAGTAGATATTTCGTCCATGAATAATGCCTTAGCAGGTCCAACCAACATTTCACCTATATATAATTCATTTGTCAAAGATTTTCCACTTAAATTTACAATGCATGTGCTTTAATGCAAGAACAAGACTTTGTTTACCTGTTGTGACTCGCTTCTTTTGTCCTCCAGAGATGCCCCTAATTAGTTGATCCCCTACCAAGGTATCTGCACAGACATCCAGTCCCAGGATCTGAAAATCAAATAGGATCATTGATCAATAAAGAGAAATAGTGCAAGGGTAATTTTCGAAAGTCCTTTTGTTATGGCAAAAACAAATATGATGCTCTACCTTTAGAATATAATCTGTCACCACTTGTGCCCTCTGGCTTTCTGATGCCACTGCCTATAATAACAAAAAACAACTTAAAATTAACTAATCATCCAAGAAAAATGGTGTCCATAATATAGTTGTAGTTTACAGACCTCTTAAGTAGATATTCTCACCTTCATGTAGATATCCAAGTCTGCATCTGGTTTAATATTCGCTTCTTTCTCTCTTCTACTTATCTCTGCTAGGATATCTGTCAAAATTCAGAAGGAAAAAAAACCTCAATCATCTTTTCCTGTTATAGTCTTTGGTCTGATTTTGAAAGTTCAATAAAAAGAAGTCCTGTAAACGAACCATAACGAGCTCCAACCCCTTGGCATCTTGCAGAAAAAGCCAACGTTTCTCCGACTGTCATCTCTCCCATATGAACATCATGTTGACTGATATAGACAGCACTCCTCTGAGGCACAAACTCATGCATGTCATGACCATTGTAGGTCACACGTCCAGAAAACTGCACAAGAATTTTGACTAATTAGTAACATAATCCAAGAGTAATACCTTTAGACTAAAGCTAAAATAAAAAATCTTAAGGCCCCATTTCATTTTGTGTAACCTTAAGATCCCGGTCAAGCTCTCCCGCCAAAGCCAACAACAGTGTGGTCTTTCCGGAACTCGGAGGGCCCAAAAGCAGTGTCATTCTGAGCAAACACATGAACCAAGTGAGTATTAGGCCACACAAACTCCAACAAATATATATAAGACATAGTCTGCAACTTTCTCACCTGCAAGGCTTGATGATCCCACTGACATCTTTAAGGATAGTCAAGTGTTGCTTCTTGCTAGGAAGAATACGGAAGGAGTTCAACAAACCCTTTGGAACCCAGAAACAAATAGTTATGTTAGAATGTATTAACACCAAGATTATATATGCAATACACAAACTGAACTCTAGTGGTTAATCATTACCTCCACTAAATTAACACAGTAGTTAAAGACTGTAGGCAGAGCTCTGCCTCCTACATAAGCTTCAGCTGCAATTTTTAAATGCTCAAATCTAACTTCAATTGTAGGAAGACTAATTCCAACTCTGAGATACATTCCAAGTAAAACAAACCCATTACTATAAATAAGAGAAAATTCGAGAAAAAGAACAATATGTAGAGTTGAGATTAATTCTAAATTCTTACCTATCAATGCGGTTCTTGAGCCTCAACAAGAAGTTCTCATGATCCTCTTCAGCTACTCCAACCAACCTCTCAATCAAATTCTTCCTTTCTTGTACTTGAAGACGGCTCACATCAACTTCGTCGGCACGGCCTTCGGATGTAGAGATCAAACCTTTCTTCAAGCGCTGGAAAGTTGGAAGTCTCTGAAGAGCAGCCCACTTGAGAGCTTCCTCATCATCCTCTCCACGTGAAGATGATGAGAAAACTCCTGCGCCATTGTCAGTCCAAAAGGAAGAGTTTTTGAAACTGTGACCAGCTTTCTCAAGATCATAACTTATCTCCATTGTAGAAGAACCAGCAAGAGCGAGCTAGAGCTACAAATTAAAAACCCAAGTCTTTTTTATCCAAGTTCCAAACTTAATAAAGAAGATAGCAAATCATGGGAAAACAAAAAGCAAGAGAAAAAGGTTTTGGCTTTTGTTGGCAACTTTCCTGGATAATTTATAGAAAGAAATCGTGCATGATATATGTCATGATCAGTTTCAGACATCATGGATGATATCATCACCATTCATTACATTTTCACGTATCACACGCATTGTCGCTGGCCCCCTTCACCGTTCATGCCAAAGAGAGTGAAATTCATCATGTGGGGGTTTGACTTTTACATGGACCAGCTAATTACAATACCAACTATATATGTATTGCATTCATCGAGTTTATATCAATTGCTAACTTGCCAAATCGGCGGCCACCTATTCCAAACACAAGCGCCATCAATTTTTGAACAAGAGGAAAATGTGTTGGTATGAGTTCACCAGATTTTCCATATTGATTGTAATTTATTTCATTTTTTATTTCGCCTCAAGTCAACTTGATATACAAACAGACGTGTTACGATCACAATTCATAGATGTATATGGTCTTGGGTTCGCTCACATATTTTGTTTTAAACGAGGTGTTGAAGAATATAAATCTCACATTAAAAACTTGATTAAATAAAATATTATATATAATACATAGTTCCACTATTAATATGACTGAAGTCTTTTGAAATAAAACCCACACTTTTTAAGAACTACCGTACAACAGATTCATCGAACCCACCCATGTAGGGTTTAGGATTTAGGACTTAGGGTATTAAAAACGAGGTCAAAGTCAGACATAAAATGACCTTGGTCGCATTCTTTTTATGATGCGCTCAAACCCAAGCAACTAGGGTCTGTTGGCCACTTTCATTTCATGTAATGATTGAATTAATTTATAAATTAATATGTTTATAGGCTAGCTTACATTGAGGCTGCTTAATACATGCCAAAGTCTATGTCACCGTTCATTTAATTTTTAATATTTTATGCATTGTGGATGAATTGACCATTGTGGGGCTTTGACTTTGACATTGACTACATAATTGCTATCAAACCAAATAGATTTTCTGCCGACAATAAAAAAACCATTTATATGTAAGCATCCAAGATACGAGGTGGTTCAGATTTAGGAGGTCACGTCTATTCCTAGCAATGACATGTAGGTAATAGACACGTATGATAAAATTTTGGATATGTGGGCCCGGCAGTGGACTTAGGAAATAATTGGGTTTGAGATGAATTGGAAACTCCAGAACGTCAGGAATTGGGCTAGCCGCGAAGGCCCAAATCAGTTTTTTTATCGAATTATTAGTAGTTGCTGAAATCCCTAATTTTTCTTTCTTCACAAAATCCCAAAACCTATTCGACCAGAACCAAATCCCTAACCCTAAATTGGTCCCGACGCCTTCTGCGACGCCGTATCCGCCACGTGACCCGTGTCAGAGTAGTAGGAGACGCTTCAGTGAAGAAAAGAGTACGGCCATCCTCTCCATTTCTTGTTCCACAACACCAAAAGCTGCAAGGTCTGCAATTTCGTGTTTTTAAAAAGTTTTCCCCTATTGGATGTAATTCTTTGCTCTTGTATTTCAAACCCTAAATTCTAGTTTTTGGAAAGCAGAGGGTGTTTCAAGACTCCAGTTTTGGCTTACTCTTAAAATTCTTCATATCCTGTAATTATTTTGATTTCAGAAGCCCCCTTCTTTATATGCTTATTTGTTGCATGAGTCTTAAGATGAGCTGAAAGTGTCTATTCTAGCATCTTCTATGTTCTTGCTTATCTGGTGTTTTGTTCACACAGATGCATGAATTTTGTGTGTGGAGTTTTTCTGACTTTGGGGTATTTGTGAATTAGGCACTGGAGCAGATCAAGTTAATTTTTCAGCAGCCAAGAAGCATTCTACCATGCAAGTCATAGAGCAAAGCAGATGTGTTGTGAAGTTTGCTTTATCATTTGTTTTGTTGTGCACAGTGGGTGAGGGAGATGAGAGATGTTTGAGAGATCATGCCAAGTGTTTCATATGTGCACAATATTTTCATCATAACACTAGGAAATAACTTGAGGGAAACTTTTAACAAATGGAATCAAAGGCCATTCCTAAGTTACATTGTGTGTGGCGAAAAAAAAAACCTCTTTAAACAGAGGGCGCAAGGAAGTCAAACCAACTTTTAAACTTTTAGCCGCGGTTTTCTCAGCCGTTGCTAAAAAATAAATAGCCGCGGTTAGCAACGGGAAGAAATGTAGCTAAAGATGCACTCCATATAATGTGCTCAAAAGTCGTCACTAATGCCTAAGAAACCGGTGCAAAAGATATAAAACCGCCGCAAAATATGGATAATCGTCATCTAAAGCAATAGTAGCTACTTTCTACTGATTTAAGTGGTTCTTTTCTTCTGATTTCCAGTAGATGTTGTTATTTTCCTTCCCCAATAATACTGCGGACAATTTAGTAAACAAAGAAATCAAAGATTCAAGTTGGTAGAGCTTCGACATATGTAATTGACATTTCACAGTGAAATAAAAAACCATTCTCAGACCAAAAGCACTGAACTCTTCATATATTAACTTTAGCCAATATTATTCTTGGATTTATAAAGTAAACCTCAATAACCCAACATGACTTCTTAAGAGGTCTTATGCCACACAGACTTTAATAAAATCTCTCCAGTCTACCTGATTTTTTCCTGTAACCTGTTGCCTCGTTTTTTCTTTTTGTTTTTGGGTAAATAACCTGTCTCAACCTTTAACACTGGAGAAACTGATCCAGTTCAGGAATCTCGAATGCAGTTTACTTTCACATGACCAACCAAAAAAACCCTAAAGCATGTCAGATTTGATGAAGGGAAGAGCAAGCTCATCCTCAGAGTTTGTCCAAGACAAGGTAAACATACACTGTCATTGGTTTCGATTCTCACCTCATTGCATTGGATGCAAAATACACAATCCAATCTATGTTGGCGAAATATTAACAGTTTCAAACCGACTAACAGCCCTACTCAGTTCTTACTCTGTTTATGTTCTGTTTTATGTTTGCTTTGGGGCTGATACACCTATTAGAAATATGAGGTGTACTTGGGAAAGAAGGAGAAAAAGAACATGGTGTGCCCAACCTCTCAACTTGTCCAAGAAGAGGTAAACACTTACTTCTACACTTGAAAGATTGTACCTTTTTATTTCCTGGATATCCAGTTGGTTTGAGAATTGCTTATTTTTTATTTCCCAGTTGTCAAACCATTATAACGATTGCACCTTTCCTAAATACTTTTTATTATCTCTCATATCTAAATTGGTTTACTATTGCGTCGTTCTTCTTTACCACTTATCTAACTTGCGCATAAATTTGCGTCCTCTCTTTTCTTGGCCTGATATGAATGTGGACTTTGATTTTGTTTTCTTATTGTTACAATGGTTATTTTGGTTATGATTTTTTTAACATACATTTAATAGTATCTCTCAGCCCTTACTATTTTTATGATTTGTTTTCTTCTTTTTGGTCGGATTTACCTATTAGAAGCATGAGTACAGCTTGGGAAGGAGAGGCAGAGCACTTGGGAAGGAAATTGAGAAATAAGAGTGAGTACAAATTGGGAGACAGACACGGGCCAAAAAAATGAGAAACTGAACTTGGGAAAGATAGAGAAAAATAATGGTGAGAACAGCTTGGCGGATCTCATCAGCGGGATGCCAGATGAAATTCTCGTTAGCATATTGTCGCTCTTGCCGCTGAAGGAAGCAGCAGCTACTAGTGCCCTTTCAAGGCGATGGCAGTGTGTGTGGATGTCTACTATGACTCTGAACTTTGATGTTAACTTTCATCTTCATAGAAATAGGCTCCGCTTCCGTCACAGCGGGACAAAGTTGCAACACCTGGAAAGCTGTAGATATGTCAATTGGGTGGATCATGTTGTGGAACAGCACAGAGGCCCAATCAAACAATTCAGGGCTTGCTTTGGACTTGATGGTCAGTTTACAAGTTCCATTGATAAATGGATTCAATTTGCAATGAAAAAGGGTGTTGAAATACTTGAGCTGGATTTCTTTTTAAATCGAGGTGTTGCTGCCGAAAATTTGTATATGTTTCCCGGCAAACCGTTAGGTCTCGGGAAAGAGCACTTGTATCCTTACACTCCAAACCTACACTCTTGTGGATACGACATTGGATTTAAGTTTCTCAAAGTTCTTCATTTCAGAAGTGTTGATGTGACTGATGACGTTCTTGAATACTTATTGTCAAACTGTCCAGGTCTTGAAAGATTAGCAGTGCATCGTACCAAGAGTTTGGTTAATGTAAGAGTTGGTGGTTCATCGGTTGCATTGAAGTATTTAGTGGGAGAGCATTGCTTGCACCTTAAAAGCATTGAGATTTGTGACGCAAACCTGGTTTCATTTATTTATAAAGGGCAGGAGATAAACCTGGTTCTCAGTAATGTACCTTTTCTTGTTGAGGTATCCATTTCTGCCGACCCTACATCTATAGATCTTCCCTTTACCCAACTTTCATGCTGTCTTCCTCAGCTGGAGACTCTCATGCTGGATATTTGTGAAGTGGTTAGTATATGCATGTAGTTCTGATGTGTTGGTTTTCTTTTCTTCTGTTTGGATTATGTAGTTCGTTACTCTTCTTTTTCAATTTTGTTTTTCAGTACTACAATCAGAAACGTGCATTTCCTATTTCTGAAAATCTCAAGCATTTGGAATTAATAGTTGAAGCAGATCATCGTTGGGCTCTTCATCATTTAACCTATTTCTTGAAGGCATTTCCTTGCTTGCAGAGACTTGCGGTGAAGGTATGTATTTGTAGTGCTCAGGTGGATTACATGGTAAAATATGGTATATTAGATGTTTGTGCACTTAGGTTGATTTTGTTCATCTCCTATTATCTCCATTGCCAATTGTGAAGATTGAAAAGTATAAACAGAAAACAAAAAGGGTTAAATTTTGCAAAGATGCTGATGAAACATTCTAATAGACTTTTGATGGTCCGTCTGGTTCTTGTTGGGAGTAGACTAAATTGTTTCCTCGGTGCAGTTGGATTACAGTGACCCCAAAGGAGGCGTGGGAAAAGTAAAGAAAGCTTCTGCATGCCCCCATCATTGCCTCAAGGTTGTGGAAATAATAGGGTATCGTGGTCGTGAATCTGCTGTTAAACATGTCCTGTACTTAATAAAGAGTCTTGTTGCCCCGGAGAAAATTATTATTGATCCAGTCCAGCTCTTTGAGTACCCTGTTGAAAGGTATCCTAGTGGAATTGACAGAGGAGTTGAAGTAGTCGATGAGGAAGAGGAGGTAAGGGATCACGCTATGCAGTACCTCAAAAGAAAAGTTCCTTCGTCTATTGAATTTGTATGCTTGTAGTTAGTACAATGCTTAGGTTATCTACAGATTATGCTGGTAATACTAGGCTTTGAGTTTGATGTACTGAAGTTGAATGGTACGATTTGAGATTTGGATTGTCGAAAAACTGCTACACTTTTCTGTGATTTATTTTTGAGTCTTTGAAATGGCAAAGATGAAAATGATGGTACTAACTTTTGCTGAAGAAAAAAAAAAGAAGGTAAAATAAATTGCTCTCGTGTTGAGGGAGGGTGTGACTTCACTTGGCCATATAAGATAAAAAAAAAAAAATAAGGCTTCCATTGAGTGGCAGCAACTGTGAAAGGTCTAGCAGCTGTGGAACACAGAAGACTTGTAATTCCTAAACATCATTTTTTTTGGGTCGAAAATTCCAAAACATCGTAGTTAGGACTTTGAATTTTTATTTTATTTTTAAGTACAATCAATAATCTAAATTATAGGACCGTTGGAATTATGAAGAGAGAAATTATATGGAAGTTGTCACATGTGAAAGAATTTATATGGGATTGGAATACCATAAATTTAGGCTGGGTGTCCAAATAAAATTTCAAAAATTGGGCTCAGTCCAAAATGGGACAGTAATTGGGCCAACCCAACCCACCAGCTATTTCTTTCTCTCGCGGCAAAGTTGCAAACAGCAACGAAATCTTAAAATTCATAGCGGTAGAGCTTGAACACGTATAAACCAGTCTCCGTCGGAAAACACCAGACACGCCGACGTTTTGGACATCGATAAAAGAAGGAGAAGAAGCACAGTGCAGAGAGACACATTCCAATGGCGGACGACGAGGCAGAGATATACGACGGAATCAGAGCTGAATTTCCTCTCACGTTTGGCAAGCAATCCAAGACTCAAACCTCTCTCGAAGCCATTCACAACACGACTCGTCGTTCCGTTAACAATCCTCTAGAAAAACCCTCCTCCACCAAAACCAACGACCTCCCTTCTCTCTCCTCCTCCTCCCAAACCTGGCTCACCTCCCTTCGCGCCCCCAAAAACCCTAAACCTAACCCTAATCCTGAACCTAGCCCTGCAGACGATGAGGATGGGGATGGCGATGTCATGATTGGACCGCCGCCTCCGCCGCCACAATCTGAGATTGCCGACAGTGACGACGACGATGGCGAGATGATTGGACCGCCGAGGCCGCCGGTGGGGTCCAACATGGACGATTCGGATTCGGATTCTGCTTCGGATTCAAAATTGGAGAATAGGTATCGGATTCCGCTAAGCAATGAGATTGTGCTGAAGGGCCATACCAAGGTCGTTTCGGCCCTCGCCGTCGATCACACTGGGTCTAGAGTTGTTTCCGGTAGCTATGACTATTCTGTGCGAATGTACGATTTCCAAGGAATGAATTCAAAGTTGCAATCTTTTAGGCAGCTCGAACCATCTGAAGGTCATCAAGTTCGTACCATAAGCTGGAGTCCAACAGCCGATCGTTTTCTCTGTGTTACAGGCTCAGCTCAAGCGAAGGTGCTCTTAATCAACATCTTCTTGTGTGAATTTTGTTATTATTTTTTGCTTTCTTTGATTTTGGTTTTGAGTATATGATATTGGGGCGTAATGGACATTTGCATTTCCTATACCATTTTCGTCTTTGTGTGAAATTTTCAGATTTATGACCGCGATGGGCTTACTTTGGGAGAGTTTGTAAAAGGGGACATGTATATTCGTGATCTCAAGAATACCAAGGGCCACATTTCTGGATTGACTTGTGGAGAGTGGCACCCTAGAACTAAAGACACCATTTTGACATCATCCGAGGATGGATCACTGCGTATTTGGGATGTCAATGACTTCAAAACTCAGAAACAGGTTCGATATTGTTTTGGGTCTTGCTTAAAGATATGTTTTTGTATAATATTGGTTTCGTTTGTCTTGCATAACTATGTGACTAGCCAAGTGGTTTTAGTTCTCTGCAGAATTTGCAAGTGCTTTATGTAATAGTAAATTGGATTATTGATCCTGGATCCGATAATGCTACTTTGCCTTTTAGAATGATTTCTACTGTGGATACGCTGTTTTACTTTTTTTTTAAATTAATGAGAAGGTATATTACCGAACTTGATGCTTTAAACTAAATGATGCAATACCTCAATGAACAGGTAATCAAGCCAAAACTTGCGAGGCCTGGAAGAATTCCGGTCACCACTTGTGCCTGGGATCGTGATGGAAAACGCATTGCAGGTGGTATAGGAGATGGTTCTATACAGGTATTGGCTGAATCTCTCTTACTTCAAATGGGCTTAGCACTAAAAAAGCTCACTAGGTCTCACCCACCCCAAAATGGAAGTTTGCATTGGTTGGATAGATAGATTTATGATGTTATTGTACTTAACGCTATTTCCATCAGCCTCTTCTCACATAACATGTATCATTCTGACAGATATGGAACCTTAAGCCTGGATGGGGAAGCAGGCCAGATATACATGTTCAAAACAGTCATTCAGATGATATTACTGCACTTAAGTTTTCTGTGGATGGGAGAATCTTACTATCAAGAAGCCTTGATGGTTCATTGAAGGTAATGAATTACATGAGTAAGGAGTATACTGCTGTTTATTATCAGACTAAGTCAGAATTTTTTTTTTCTTTCTGTTGTGTGTTTCCCTTCTAATTTACATGTGTACCAGGTTTGGGATTTGCGTCAGATGAAGGATCCTCTTAAGGTGTTTGATGATCTCCCAAACAACTATGCCCAAACTAATATAGCATTTAGTCCTGATGAGCAACTCTTCTTGACTGGAACATCTGTTGAAAGGGAGAGCACTACTGGAGGTTTGCTATGCTTCTTCGATCGAGCAAAACTTCAACTTGTTTCAAAAGTTGGGATATCCCCCACCTGTAGTGTTGTACAGTGTGCTTGGCACCCAAAACTCAATCAGGTAAACTCTCAATAATAACATGCTTGTTTAATCTATCATTTTTCTGAAGCACTTGTTGATCTATTGAGAATCACTGAACACATTCATACGCATGCATGCACAATAAATGAAGAATGAAAGTATACTCATAATTACATGCCTTCTATTCCAAAAGTAAAAAATGAAAAGTCTCACATGCCTTTGTTTGTGAAGATCTTTGCAACAGCAGGAGATAAAAGCCAAGGAGGAACTCATGTGTTATATGATCCAACCCTTAGTGAAAAAGGAGCTCTTGTTTGTGTTGCACGTGCTCCAAGGAAAAAATCTATTGACGATTTTGAGGCAAAACCAGTGATTCACAACCCTCATGCTCTACCTTTATTTAGAGATCAGCCAAGCCGTAAGCGTGAGCGAGAGAAAACATTGAAGGACCCACTGAAATCCCATAAGCCTGAACTTCCCATGACAGGCCCAGGCTTTGGTGGACGAGTAGGCGCAAGTAAAGGAAGCTTATTGACCCAGTACCTTATGAAGGTAATGGTTATTTCTCCATTGATTATTTATCTTTTCTTTCCAAATTTAATGCAACTGTAGAAAAGATACTCATCCTTTGAGTCCCGTCTCAGCAAGGGGGCATGATCAAGGAGACTTGGATGGAGGAAGATCCCAGAGAAGCCATACTGAAGTTTGCGGATGTTGCAGCAAAAGATCCAAAGTACATTGCTCCAGCTTATGCACAAACCCAGCCCGAAACAGTTTTTGCAAAATCGGACTCCGAGGATGAAGAGAAATGATTTGATTAATGTTGCCATTGCTAGAAAACGCAATTGCTGTAACAGGGCAGAAACCAGAGGCTACTTTGAGGCAGCCCTTGCATAATACCTTACTTCTGTACAGTGCTTATGCAAGAATTAACTGATGACATTAGCCACTGCATCAAATGACAATGTAAATGTAACAGAAATGCGGTCGATGCCACATTGCCCTCAGAAACCAGAGGCTACTTTGAGGCAGCCCTTGCATAACACCTCACTTCTGTACAGTGCTTATGCAAGAATTAACCGATGACATTAGCCACTGCATCAAATGACAATGTAAATGTAACAGAAATGCGGTCGATGCCACATTGCCCGCAGAAATTAGACTGGCAATGTATATGTGATCAAAATGAAGAGCAGGTTTAGTGGAAACATTTTTCTTTTGGGGGTTGAAACTGTGTTTGCATGTAAAACAAATAATACAAGGGTATGTGCTATATTACAATTGTGTTTACAGTTACTGAAATCAGGTTTTTGGTTTATGCTCAGCCTCGCAATTCATTGAAAATAATCGAGATTATTCTGCCCTCAAAATAAGGGAAATGTATTTCGATGCAATTCACATTTACCTATGGCAATAACAAGTTAAGCATCAGCGGCTAAAACATATTTGATCAGAAAAAAGAGTCTCGTAATACTATGTTTTGTCTATTGACATTTACAAGATTTTGAACGAGATGGAAGTTTCTTATAGATCCAACATAAAATCCTATAAAATAATTGGGATTATGATCCTTTAGTGTGTGCACTACAATAGATGGTGGTGTGGGGATTTTTCAATTTTGACTATAACTTATGTTACAAAGTATTTGCCGCAGGCTTTAGCCAGCAGTTTGCAAGAGATAGTGACGTGGCCCCCAAACCATATTAGGTTGGCAAATTCCTGGACAGGCCATCACCAAAAGGACCATAAGCCATTCCGCCCCTTCACTCTGAATTAGTTGTGCCTTGTGATTCGTCAACTGTTGCAGAAGCCATTACCCTTGAGAAAATCTTTGAGTTCCAACTTGGAATCTTACAACGATGCACTTAAACTTGTAAAAGGTTTAACTTAGGGGTCACCATTCTCAAAGCTTGACAGGCGAGAGTCCGATAGAACAGTGAACATTTGTGTGTCTACAAACAACTGTAGAAGCCGAAAGTTGCAGATGAAATAATAGAAAGGTGATAAAATAACCGCTTTCAACAACAACTTAACTTAAATAGATAAGTAAATGTAATGAAATATGCATGAGACATTTAGAAAGAATTGCAGGTTACCTTGATAAATGACCGGTCCTTGCTAGGAAAGGAATCAATGAAGCTATCTTTAAGAAGTAAAGAAACCTGAATAGACAGGAAAAAATTTACATGTCAAAAAAGTATAATAAGCCAGGTCTTCTGTGATATTTAGCTACTTACAGTTATATATTATTGAAGATTTGGAGGAATATAGAAACTATGGCATTAATTTCTCTACCCTGTCATTGTTTGATTGTACACTCGTTATTGTGTAAGACCTTAGCTCAGAACAAAGTGACTCCAAGTAGTTCTTCATGACGTCTAAAAACTGACCTGCAGCTTCGACCTGAAACATAAAAGAGTGAAACTGCTTAGAAAAGTATCATAACCATATTATTGAAAACTTAAAAACTTGCTTTGGACTCGTTAGCTATGGGATGACCCCAGGCCTTTAATTATAGATTCTAAAATATTTTTCCATAATACGAGTAACGAGCATAAGCAGTAGGCATGCAAGTATGAGAGTGAAGTTTGCAACATCACTCTTTGTTAGTGTAAATCCATCAGAATCACGAGCAGAAGCAGTAAGCATGCAAGTATGACAGTAAACCTGCACTTCGTTGCACCTATATACAGGATGCTTTTTAGCAAATGAACCTTCACGTGACAGTCTAGCATGGATGGGCCCTAGTTCAGAGGCTAGATCTTTATGTCTTGGAAGTGTTGGCAAATGACACATTTTCACCTGCATGAGCAATAAAGTAACGGCAAGGATACTTATTATTCTTAGTTTGCAAATTTTTGGGTAATTATTGAAAACTATAAAATACATCATAATTCCATCAAAGTAGTTGCAAGGAAAACTGAGCATTCCGTAGTTCGCAAGAGATACAAGGTGGAAGACCACGGAAATTTTTATGTTTTTTCATCCTTACAAAATATAAAATAAAAAAGACAATTTGAAGCGCATACATTGGTAGTCCTCGACCCAAAGACAAAAAGACATTCTTAGTCCAAAAGGAAACCTATAAAACTGCAACAAATTTCAAAATTTCAGAAGTTCTAGAATGATCAATTTCAATTGTGTGATTCTCAAGCATGCAAAAATTCAAAAACAAAATCTTTCCATTGTGTTTTAGAGATCATCTATATTTGACAGAGGAAAAAAGTTAGCGGAAAAAAGTTAAAATAAGAAACCTGATCCTTTTGCACATTAACTTGAACAGGATCCCATGCTTTCCTCTTTAGATCTGCAGGAATTTGTTGTATCCCGATCTGCAAAATGATAAGAGCAAAAAAGAAATTAAACTGGAAACAATGGTACCATTTTCTTTCAACCCCTGAAATTCAAGTTCGAACTTAGAGTGACATGAACTTTCTAGAAGTAAGTTAGTATTTCCTATATATAATCTAGGAACAAAATAGAATTCCAAGCAAAGCAATATTATGCATTTCGCTTTGGCATCCCCTTTAGAATTCTGGTTTGGTAAATATTCAATCAAAGCAATCAACTGAGTTTAATCAAGCCTTAAACTTAACTAGCCATACAACAAAATGCAATGGAATACACATAACAAAAGATATAAGTACGACGATTAATATGGAATGAAACTCACAATAAACGGAACTGGGGCGTCAAGAAAATCAAGCATTTTCCCTGGTAGAACCTGAAGAATATTGAAGAAAGTTAAGAAAATATGATGTCCATAATGAAGTACTAGTGCACCTATAGAATACTTGGTAAACGACCATCCGAGACGAAACAATATTATCAAAGAAGAACAGTGTGTGTGTGTGTGTGTGTGTGTGTGTGTGTGTGTGATACAAGGACAGGACAAATCCAAGAGTGAAGTCAATATATTAGGAAACATTTATGTATACTGAACAAAGCACCATCGTTTATGCATGTAATCCTCATTGGTGGAAATTCAGTATTGTTGAAGGGGTTTAAAACTAACAAACTTTATTTACGATAAAACCCCAGAACAGTTTTCTCATTAAATATTTAAGAACTCAGACTTCCCAAGTTTAGTTAAAGTACACATAAACTCGCATATATAAACCAATTAAAGTAGATGCAGAACTCTAATAATATCGAGCTTACAGGAAGCATTAAACTCTGCCATTGAAATGGACGAATCATGGGAATGAGAGATAACACTGTAGCTGATAGCACACCCTGCATTAGTGAAGTGTCAAATGGTCAAAATTTGAAGAAGAAAATAATTGCTCTCAGGATTGACAAAGTAATTCCAATACAAAGATTAACTCACCAGATTCGGACACACTACTACCACTTGTTTTTCTAGTAATACACCCGCAACCAACGCTAAAATCTGGAAAAAAACACCAGTTATGAATTAACAAAAGTAGACAACAAGATTTACTGGGGGGACAAAATAAACTTTCTTTTTGCTGGGGCAAAAGCGGGTACATTCTTGACCACAAACATCAGCCCACTTTCAAAGATACTGTTAGGTCAAAATGTGAAGGCTTAAGATCATGTACCAAGCATTTCCAAAAGAACTATGCTAACAAGTTCTCCATATTGTTTCTGTATCTAAGTACCTTATCTACCAACTTATTAAGAGGTAAATCACATGAAAATGAGATAAGCTAAAGCATGCACGTCATTTTCAGTGGTGGTACCATTGTTGCTTTTAGTCTCACTCAATTGACTTAACTCAGATGGCCATACGAAGATGATAATTGTCCACAAAGTTGGGCTGTCTTTAGAGTTGTGGTGTTTCCTCGAAGGTTTTGGCTTTATACGGCACTTTTACTTTGTGTTACAAAGGTCACAGGAGCAAGAATTGTTGTACAGTCCTTGTAGCTTTCCTTGTTTCCATTCAAATTTGAAAATGATAAAAATCCTACCAGATGGAGGGCTCACATCAATACAGTTACAGGTTGTCCAGTTATTCTTTTTCTATGTTAGATCTTTGGGGATTTCTGGCCTTATAAACAAATTTTCACCGGCTGTGTTATTTTCCTCCTGTGAAACTTATATTGAGAAAACATTGATCACATAGGAAAGAATAGAAACTCATTACGTGACATGATGATATATTAGTTACTACAGAAGAAGAAAAAAAATCTGAACCATATAATAAAACAAATTTAACATGGACTTGAGCAAAACAATTGAGCTTACGCTTTCAAGGGAGAGAACTCGGCAAATTGTAGCAGTCGTCCATAGTGATAGTGCAAAAGCTTCCTCAGCAGCAGCCAATTTAGCATTGACCTTTAACCAAGTGAAGTAATGTTGAGTGAATATTATAAAATGCTAAAATATGTGTGTGTGTGTGTGTGTGTGAGAGAGAGAGAGAGAGAGAGAGAGTGAGAGAGAGAGAGTGAGAGAGAGAGTGGCCTAAGAACAATGAGTAATTAATCAAATACCCCAGGATCTTCAAATGAATCTAAACTTTTTTCATCAAAACCAAGGGCAGTAACTGGAGGTCGCCTATACTCAATAGCCTGTAGATGTTCAAGAGGTTGAAAAGCTAGTTCACTTCCTGGTTGGGGAAGAGGCAGAGCATGAAAACCACAAACAATCTGTAGCAAATCGTTCTTATTCTCCTATCATAGAGAGTTTATACAAAAATAACTGTCATATGGAATTCAAAATATCACTTACATAGAAAGAAAAAAAAAGTTGTGTAAACATCGAAGATATTGATAAAAATTGATAAACTCACCCTAGCCCATTCCATTATCAATTCATCACCAAACTCTTTCTCACAATTTGAGAAAAGGTCATCGTCATCATCCTCTGATACCATGCTTCTAGCTGGACTGCCAAAGATAATAATAGATTATTGAAGTTGTACTTAGACAAATGGGAATCATTAAGTTATTTGACATGCCATAAAGAATTGAGAGAGAAATTATAAATGGGTATATCCAAATGACCGCATAAGAGTAGCAGAAATGTTTCAAGAACTACTGAATCCCATGTAACATCATATATACCAACAGAGCAACGGGTAAAAGAAAAACTACTAATTTATGTCTTAAGAATAAAAGGACAATTAAGATAACCATATATTTACCACCTGAATAGAGATTCAGAACTCCCAAGACGTTCCAATGTGCGACTCCTGGAGGAAAATGATGTCCCAACCTCTGGAGAAGTATGGCCATTTCTGAAAACAATCAATTAATTTATGTCTTAAGCACAAAATGATAAACCAAATAGTAAGATAACAATATATTTACCACCTAAATAGATATTCAGAACTCCCAAGACTCTCCAATGTGCGATTCCTGGAGGAGAAAGATGGCCCAACCTCTGGAGAAGTGTGGCCATTTCCATAGCTTCCATATATTCTTTCTGAAGTCTCCGAGTGAGTTTCTATGGCCTCAAAACCATAGTCATCAGAACATTGTGAATCTTTTCTACCATCCTTGTCTAAATACCGTACTTGACTAAAATCTGAACTCTCACTAGCAGTAACACTTTCAGGGGACTGAGGTTCCCATATCTTGAGTGAAGAAGGTGGAGTCTCATCATCCGATCTAATTCCTGCACCCGCAGCCGTAAGGGCTAGTGCACTGTCAACAGGTATTGCAGAGTCCATCCAATCATAAAATGACTCCTTATGAAGGGAATCATCATGATCATTCATTTCATCATGTACTTTGGGCAATGTAGGAACATAATCATGGAGGGATATTTCACTAGCAAATTGTGTTATTCGATTCAGACGCTCCTCTTGAATGATACTGCATCCAAGTAAAATACAGCGATTGATTTTGTGAGGATAAAAAATGAATTTGAAATGTCTATACCATATTTACAGGTTATAGAGAAATTAAAATTCCATCGCATTACCTATTGAGCATCTCGTAATGTAACTCAAAAGAAGGAACTCTGGATAGCACACAGTAGCATCGAGGTGCAGAAACCAAAAAACGGAAGAGTCCTCCAGATGAATGAGGATGAGGGGATGAGATGCCTAAGATAGCAGGAGGCCTCTGAACAATTTCTGACACATGTAGG
Organism: Prunus dulcis; assembly: GCF_902201215.1. Taxonomy (NCBI): domain Eukaryota; kingdom Viridiplantae; phylum Streptophyta; class Magnoliopsida; order Rosales; family Rosaceae; genus Prunus; species Prunus dulcis. The sequence continues at coordinate 17,403,104 of NC_047657.1, read as the reverse complement.
CAAATACCATAAAGTGTTGCATTGTCTGCCACCTGATCAAAGGGCACAAAGATGACTTTCAGAAACCATGTGTGCTACAAACATATGTAAATAGCACACTGCGAAAGCAAGAAGGTAGCATAAATCTTCAAAAGGGACAACAAATAAAGACATAAGATACCTTGAGTGAGAAAATAAATGCTAAATCATCTTTGCCTAAATGCTCCTGAAGAGAATATCAACTAATTAGAGTGCTATCTGTGTTAAAGATTTATAAGTTAATATAGCATTAGTTAATCAAAAAATAATGAGATAAAACATGAAGTGGCAAGTCAAATGCAAAAACTCTAATGGATATGACTCACACTTTTTCACGAGGATATATCTGATTGATAAAAGTTAGGACCTATTCCAGAAACAAGATCAGTTTTGTTTAGTTAAAAATAAATGTTTGAAATCAATCAAGTCCCAAACATTGTTGCTATCTTTGCTTCCACTCTGAAAAGTAAATTCCATTGGGACTGTCGAAAAAGGCAAGGTACCGACCTAAATATTTGAGAAAGAGTTTCAGTAGGCTAACTTGATGAAAAAGAGGAGGGCTTCAAAGATCATCTTAACTTGATATACATTGTTGGCTCATTCCCTAATAGTTTAAGCTTTTAAGGTTCAATGGTGGTATCAAATATCAGAGCTTTATCTCCCAGAGGTCCCGTGTTCTAAACCTCATGTCCATGTTCCCCACTTATTTATTAGTTTGCAACGTGCAGGTTGGGGATGCACCTATGTTTCTCTATCTACATGTATGTTTGCCTATCCAGGCGCAGTATGGACTGCACGTGGAAAAGGGTGTTAGCTTAATATACATTGTGTCTCACTTCCTAACAGTTTAGACGCAGGTTCTGGTATGAGCAAGGAAGAACAAAGAAAAAGATAATTATGTGGCACCTAACTTTTCATTGTTCAATACCTGTTATGCTTTGTATTCTTCTTCTTTTTCTCACTTGTTTTTGTTTGTGCAAATAGGAAAAGGTAGATGAAGAAATATAACAAGAATACGATGAAAAGGTTAAAATCGCTAGTTTTCTTCACATGTTGATTTGTTATACAGAACCCACTACTGCAAAAGATTGTTACAGATGCAAATTATCCAACAAACAAGAAGTTGTATTAGATAGATGGGAAAAAATAGGAGGTTTTTGAAGGGGTGAGAAATAAATATGTCACAGAGTACAAGATACATGATTTGGTGTGCACCTGTCCATAAACAACTTGATTCAAATCACTTAGTGAAGGAGTCTTCTCCATTAACCGTGCCTGTATCATGAAAATCCACTCAAGAGAATCATTTAGAATTACATCAATACAACAAAGTGTTAAATGAATATAAGTTTAATGAGTGAACTTAGCATCATGGAAAATGAGTAATATCAAACCTTAACCCCTCCAGGAAAACAAAAGGCAGCTAAATCTTTCAAACGCATTGCTAGCCGCTTCCCAGGAGGATATTTAAAAAGTATCTGTGGATCCAGTAAACATTTGGAAAATAAGTATATTATCATCACATGCCAGAAGACAACCACAAATGACTGCCTACTTATGCAGTAAGTAAAAATCTTCCGAAATTTTAGATAATGGATCCAAAGTCTCTTTCTTTTTCTCCTTTATGAACTAAGATCCAATGTATTTCTATTGAGGAACTTCAAAATTATTTGTATCTACAAGGAAAACTCATCAGGACAGATTGCATTGTCCGAAAATACGACTAAAATCATATCCGAATGTTAAAAAGATAGTGTTGAAAACATATTCATAATTACTGTTGAAACAAGTGCAGTTATGCAGTCAACCTGAGGTTCTAATGTTGGGATTGGAGGTCCCCGCTGCTGTAGCAATGTAAGGTCTACTATTCCAGAGTTTATCATATCCATCTCCCATTTCCTTCTCTTGAAAAATGCACCCTCCACAGTCTCAAGGTTAACATCAGGATGAAGCCCCGCGATAATAAAATGCTCAAACAGTGAATCTGGCTCCGACAATTTTATACGGTCCTAGAATGGAATCATCATAAATTTTAGTTCATTAGGCACAAGATAAATTGATAAAGAATATAACTTTTTAAGTGGGATTCCAGGCAGCAAGAATTACAGAAAAACACCTTTGATCTGGAGTGAAGCTGATACCATTGGCGTTTTTGGTTTGCCAAAACCTCAGGATTGAAAGCCAATCGCAAATCCCCCCGCGAATTGCTACCCCATTTAAAAGCCTTCTGCATTTGACATTTCAATTTCTGCAAGCTGTTACTGCGCCGGTGTCTCGTAGTTACAACTTCACTTTGGGAGCGTCTATGCCCTGGTGCCAATGGCGGCATGCTCGAATTACCCGAGTACATGTTTTGCAGTGTCTCCCCTGCCATTTTAAATGCCTCCTCGGATATCTCCTGCAAAACCTGAATAGGCGAGGAAGCCTGCTCTTCGTATGCTTCACCATCTTCTTTTCCATCCATTTTAACCCATTTCACTACTTCCTACCACTTCTTTAACATACCAACCAACAATAAGGATGCCCAGATTGCAAATGACAAAAAAATCTGAAATGGATTTCTCCTTAAATGTGTTTGATCCTCGATTTTACAAAAACCCAGATCGCAAATTCATTCAGTTTGCTCAGACAATCAACAAATTGATGTCCTTTGTCATGCAAACTTCACTATTTCCATGAAAGTTTTGAACTTTAACAATGCATATAATGGAGATGACCCTGAAAAAATATCAATACAATGAGAAGCAAAAAACCATGAATTAAAAGCTTCTGCTATAAGCACAATAATGCAGATAATAAAGGTGCAAAATCACCATTTATGACTTTTGATATTTCAAAATTTGTGAATGCCTTCATGGATTTGTAACCGAAACAGAATATAAAGAGAATAATTGAGATGGTAACTGCATGAGGAAATTAAATACCATGAAACACATGAATTTAAAATTTAAAAAAATAAAAAAATCAGGCTGTGATTTGAGAAATATTGGTACCTGTCTTTGGGTTTGAAAGATGTTGTTGTTCTTCAGATTGGGGAGAGAGGGAGAGTTGTTAAATTTAGAATGGGGTTGTATAAAAAGGAGAAGTTTTTTTTTAGCAAGAGAAGAAAGACAAGAGAAGAAAGAAAAGGAAGTTAAGAAGTATTGAACATGATAACATCTCTTCCAACAACAAAATAATAATAACTCGGGTAGAAATCGAAATTCAAAGAATATCAGAAACCACCCTGAGTTTTAGATAATGTCATAACGCGCCATACATGGTTTTTCAGTTTGCACGTGGCGCGCAATAAACTAAATTTCGCAATTCAATTTCATTATTTACTTTAATAAGAAAATTCATGTTTTTTTTACAAATAATATGAGCTTGTTCAATTATCTTTGAATCCAAATATATGAAATTTGTTAAGAAGAAAATTTCCGTAAGTCACGTGTACTTTAAATAATTAAGAGTATTTATCTTTGACTAAATTTCAAGTTTGATTATTATCTTATATCCGATAACGCTTATGTTAAAAAATAAAGAACTCTAATCTAAAGAAAAATGTGTGACAATATTTTCATGTCAATGTAAATAGAGGTCTCATTTTCATGATTGTTTTAAATCCCAATAATTAAAAACTTAATATGCCACTTTTGATTATAACGTTCGTCATGTTGTACAAATATCGTATATTCTTATTATAAAATAATTAATTAAAAAAACAGTTTGAAAATGATATACGTTGGTAAATATATGACCACCTCATTTTGATCTCTCCCCCAATTCTTACTGCTCCCATAATATTTCACAAATTTATTTATTTTGTTCTAACATGTGTGACAACCTTACAACAATCATATAATTGACGTGGGAATGTATACTATATTACTATGTATGAACACAAAATGGTCGGCCTGTGATGTTTCTAAAAATAGGGGGTGTTTATGATATTATCACAAACCTTAAGGCTTGAAACTGAATTATATCAAAGTTATAAAATAAAAAATCGAAATCGTAATAACTTCCAATAACGAGAAAGTGTTTTTGACTTTGACATCCAATCCAACGTGTCGCTACAGAAAGCGCCCCACTTTCAGCAGACAAACAGTTAGTACAGTGGGCCCTACTTTCAAAAGGCCGTTCATGATGCAAACGCGTCGTAACTCCTTAGATCCTGACCCTCGAATATGCATATTATAAATACTGTCTATAGATCAGGACCGTCCAATGCAATTTGGTCCATTAGGGCATTGAATTAAATTAATTACTTAATTAAATTAGTCGCGGGAAATCCTCCTAGGTTGCACAGATCAGCACGTGCGTTTTCTCGGTACTTGTTTATTATTTTAAAATCAAGTTTTCGCGCGCGACTAAGGAGTCGTTGGCACTTGGCACTTGGCGCTTACAAAATTACAAATACAAACGAGCCACTGCGACTTTACAGGAAGGATTCTCAGAACCAAAAGTACTTAAAAAGAGATTAATCCCGATTATATATTGAACCTAGGATTATTAATTTTTAATCCATAAGCCAATCTACCTCCATTGATAATAACCTTTAACGACTTTCAATTAATTTTTGGCGTGGCAATATATGTTTTTATTTAGTTACATGAGAGTCTCATATTTGGTTCATATGAAGCGGAGAATGATGTACATTTATTGTTAATTTGATACCTAATCGTGATTCGTAAGTGATCTTAAATAGTTGCGTACCAATCGATTAACTTATACTGTGTATGGTTAGTACTGTTGCCTAATAATGCATGGCGATCATGGGCAGATGCATACAGCTAATCTTTGAAAACCCATTGCGAAAAATGGTTCCAAGTAATTGTACACAAGCGCACAACAGGAAACCCAATAGGTAGAAAGAAAAAAGAAAGAAAAAGAAAGAAAGAGATCAATGTTGGTATCTAGAAAAATGAATAGAATTCATCAAACACTACCAAACAAGTATATATGTCGGATGTTCTGGTTGGTCTGGCTTGCCCATCAATCCATTATCCACATTCAACTTACTTATGAAAATAGGACCACATGCCAGTTGGTCTTACATGTGAGCTATGCAATGGACCCGCAATATTATAAGGGTGGAACTATGAATTTTTTAATAGGTAGGCTAATTAAACTTTTTAGTTTAAAATCTAATGATTTTTAAAATAAAAAAAGTTCTTACCTTTGCAGTGTGAATCCCTAAAAGTTTCTTGTCATCAATCGAATAAGCTTCACAAATACAAAATGCAAAAATATAAATAATTAAGTTTCATATATATATTAGTTGTAAACACAAGAACAATAGAATTGGATTAACAGATTGTTCTGTTCTTAAAAGAGAATACAAATAAAATTGAGAAAATAATATTTTCCTAATGTGTTGTGGTTGATGGTGAGTCATATAGGCTTTTTTTTTTCTTATTCAAAAACCTTTTGTCAAAGGTAATAGATAATTTAAACACACCAAAAAAAAAAAAAAAAAGATATTGATTTTATTATTATAGTGGGCCATATAGATATAGGTGTATTTATTTATTTTTCTTCAAAACTTCCCTAGGCTATAGTCCACCACAGCCTTGGCTGTGGTTCCGCCCTGATTATAATATAGCATATATAAATGCATTTCATGAAGAAAAGCACAGGAAAATTCAAATGCATGCAATATGTGACCACATGATTTTAATTGATTTCTTAATGTAAAATATTGTATTCATTGATCATTTCCATTGAATTTATATATTTCCAGAGCAGAGTTATAGAGAACTCGTCTCCATGGAGGCAGGCAGGCAAGTAGAGCTGGAATGCTGGATAAAAGAGTTATTGCCTTACTATTATATATATATTCTATGGTTTGTTGTGTAGTTTGAATTTTCCGCGCAGTTGTATTATTATTTTTTTTAAAAAAAAATCATGTATAGTTGCGGTTATATTATTTTTAAAAAGAATTTAGGAAGAACGCGTATAGCCATGCAGCTATACTATTTTTAAAAAAAATTTAAAAAATTGAGTATAGCCGCGCGGTGGTACTATTTAAAAGAAAAACTAAGTATAGGTGAAAAAAAATAAGTATAGCCATGTGGCTGTACATTCATTCATAGTTAGTAAAATACGAAACGTGAAAAAATACTAATAAAAGAGTATGTGTTTCATTCGGTCAAATTTTTGCAAATTACAACTTAAATGTTTGGCCACTATATTATTTTTATTCAATAATATGCGAGAATCATGTGTATAATAAATGAATTTTGTGTGTCTTATTGAAATTTTTGTAAAAAATACGTGTATTAAACATGACAAATATGTACATACTTGTAAAATACGAGTAGTATACGTTAGCTTTTTAAAAAATGTGAACTTTACTAACTTTTTAAGACGTGTGCAGAATACGGATGTATTATTGAAAAATACATATGTATGTGTATAATACATTATTAAACGTGAAAGTGCTAAATTGTTAATTGCTTTCATCTCTAATTATATGTTTCAATTATTTTGTCTTTAGTGAATAAATAAATATTTTAATTAACTTCATAAATTATATTACTTAATAAACGGTAATGATTTTTTTAAAATTTGTTAATTCAATAAAAATTTTAAATACAGGTTATTCACTAAGTAAATAATAATTAAAACATAACTACTAAATAAAGTAATTAAGAAAGAAATCAAGATTGTGCTATTTAAAGGGGATAGCCATGCGGCTATACTTTGAGAATATTCTATTTAAACAGTATAGCCGTGCGGCTGTACTTTTAAAATTCTATTTTCAGCGTATTCCATTAGGTCATCTTCTTCGCGTTTATCAGCTAGTGCTGCTGCCGCAAGCTCGTGGAGCAGATCCAGCCAAATCTTCTTTGCTTAGTTTACCACACGATGCCGCCTAAAGCTCTCGGAGATGAAGGATCTGCCCAGGCGCCCAGACCTGCCCAGGCCCAGCCTAGGCGGCTGCCTAGGCCGATTTTTCGAACACTAGCAGCATATGCTTGTGTATGATATTAAAAGACCAGTTGGTAGGAAATAGAAGATGATGAATGATTCTGACACAGACAATATACCACATGAATATAAAGTATGCTTTCGTTTGTGGCTGTAAGGTAAATAGAGCCAGACTGGTTGAAGATGACCTGAAAACCACTACCCTCAGTGTGTGTTGACCAATAGACATAATTAGGAGTATCCAATGGGTAATTTGTTGTATAAAGCGAGAGTGCTCTATCAGATTGTAGTGCAAATTGGAACCTCCCTTGTGAGTAGTTTGACGCCATGTAGCTATCCTGGAGTGTGTTGTTTAGTTTTAGAGTCTGTGTTGGTAGGTATCAGTTGGTTGTCAAAACTCTCCCTCAAATTGTTTGAATTTCCATTGGCCAGAACGAAATTTCCTATGGCTGCATAGACAACTCCAATACCACCAAAGTCAGCAATCCTTTTTTGTTTGCATGTTGCAATATCATTGAGCATCAACTGGCCATGTAGTGAGTTCAACCGTGGGTCCTTGTTGCACTGGATTGTTGCCATTGGCTGACCAGACAATAGTCTTTTCGGGTATTTTGTTAAACCAGATGGCTAGAATGAAGCCACCATCACTACCAATCTTTTGGAAACCGAAAGCGAATTCCCCATATGGTGAGCACCAGACAGAGTTATTGTTGTCCTTTGCAATGTGTGATGAGCCCAAAGATATGTTGTTGTAAGTTTGAGCAATGATTGAAAATGGCAGTATCTGTAGATGAGTAAAAAGAAAAAAAGGATATGGTAGTTCAAAAGCCATGGTACATAATTAAGGAGTTAATGGTGAAACTGCTGATGAGCATCATTTGCTATATCTTATCATCTGTGGAGTCACCTACAGTACCTTAAGATCATCGACAATCCATGCAATATAAATGTGTTATGCTCTGGTTTGCTGCCCACATAAGTTTGCTAAAATGACAAACAAATGCAGTCCTCCCTTGATACACACAAAAAATTCAAATGTTGTATGATATGATTTCTCTTGCTGTTTGTATGTGCAAATTGAATCTTTGTTCGGCGTACTAAGAATCTGTTTAACTAAATGATGATTTCCTTCAAATACACGGTGTATGGACAGATATGGAGATTTGTCTTTTTGGATCATTCCGCGATTATTTTTCGTTGTTTTCAAAGCTTTCTGTCTCTGCCCTTGTTAGCCTCTTTCATGTGCAATGAGCTTTGTCGCTATTAGTTATTTAAAATATCAAATGATTTAAGGATAAGTGGAAACAAAACTCTCCTGATAGTGAGAGTAAGAAAGAGGTAGCATTCACAGCAGTGAGGATGAGCCTAGAGATATATTCTTGTAAGTTAGATGAGTTTCCTATGAAGTCTTTTCCAGTCTTTTATATTGCGGAAGTCTTAAGCATAGTCATGTCCCGTAAGGCCAGGCATAAGCCTTTGAAGACTTTCATGGTCCTCTTGAATGCACCAAAATGCAATCATCAAATACATTTCCATCTTCTTCAAGTCATCCATTGCCTCATCATCATTCTCCAATAGCATGGGCAGTTTCTTTTGCTTATAGCAATCATATGCCCAATCAGCTAGTGTCATTTGATCTCATCCTCTATCTCTGCCTCATAATTCTTTCGGCAGCAAATAATCTCCCAAGAAGTGATTGAATTTCGGTTAGCCAGCACAAAATTTCCTGTGTCAAGCATGGCTGCATAGGAAACTACAGTGCCAGCAGAATCAACACTCCATATCCGTTTGCCTGCTGCATCATTGAGCAGAAACCGAAAGCAAATACTCCAGATGGTGAGGCCCAGAAAGATGTATAGTCCTGTGCAATGAGGGACGAACCCGAAGATATGCGAGTTGAAGAAGGAGAAGTAGAAAGCATAAGGGATATGCTAGTTCAAATGCCATGGGAGCAAGGAGCATATGTCTCCAGTGTTTAGAGGAGTACTTCATGGCAAAATTTTTTGACCATTTTCATTATATTTTGCATGGCAGCATGGAAAAATCGGCCTAGGCTGCTTGGGCGGGTCTAGGCGGGCCTGGGCGGGGGATGCTTCTCTACTTTTCTCGACCCAACCAGTGGCAGCAACGGCTTCTTATCCACTCATTAGAGAAAGAGGAGATACGATGAAGGTAGAAAGAGATGGGAGGTGATGGAGGCGGAGAGATCAGAGATAAGTGAGGATAGGGCTCGTCCAAAAAAAGGTGAAGCTAGTGTTAGTGAAATGCTGTGTTCACTTATGGGCTGGTATTTTAACAAGGTTCTCTTGTGGTCTTGGGCCCATATACTAAAACATGACTTAATTGTGTTTTTATTTCAACCCTCTGCTTTATATTAAAGCATATGATTCTCACACACACACATATATATATATATATACATTTATTTATATTCATTTTGGTATAAATTTATAATTTATAATACAAAATAATTATTATATAATTAAAAAAAGGCCTAGGCGCCTCCCATACATACCGCTTAGCGGTTTTTCGAACATTAATCACGTATAATTGTGAGCATTTAGATAAACCTATAATGAGGATGGATTTGGCGGGACTAAGACTTCAGCAGTTCCTTCAAGCGTCTGTGTGGCATTCTTCATGGTCGGTCTAAGTGATGGATCTTCTTGGATTTGCATCATCATTATCATCGGTCTAAGTGATGGATCTTCTTGGATTTGCATCATCATTATCATTCTCCAATAACATCTGCAGTTTATTTTGCTTATAGCAACCATATGCCCAATCAGCTAGTCTCATTTGATCTTCATCCTCTACATTTGCTTCATAATGCTTTCTGCAGCAAATTATCTCTAATAACACAATGCCAAAGCTATAAACATCCGTCTAGGCCGATTTTTCGAACACTAGCAGCATATGCATATGTATGATATTAAAAAATCAGTTAGTAGGAAATGGTAGGTGATGAATGATTCTGACACAGACAATGTACCACATGAATATAAAGTATGCTTCCGTTTGTGGCTGTAAGGTAAATAGAGCCAGACTGGTTAAAGATGACCTGAAATCCACTACCCTCAGTCAGCTCAGTGTGTATTGACGAGTATCCAGTGGGTAATTTGTTGTATAAAGCGAGAGTGCTCCATCAGTTTGTAGTTTCCAAGCTAGTGCAGCCCAAAAGAGTATCCTGTGAGGCTGAGGAAACTGCAGATACGAATGAACTTGAGAAAGTGGATGCCGCATTGAATGACCTTATTACTAACAAGTCTAAGAAATCTGATTACGCAATGCAAGTTGAGGGTGTAAAAATTCAGTCCCAAGAATTTCGTGCAATTTAATTGACATTATAGTTGGCAAGTTTCCAATTCTCTCAACAGCCAGGAGATGATTAAACACAAATAAATCAAAGATACTCACATAGTAGGCACATAGCTTTCAATTAATTCCCATTGAGTTTTTTGGAGGTTACACAAATGATGTTTTTGGTAGACAACTTGATAGGCCTATATACGAGATCCTATGTTTGAATTTTTTCCATTTTTGAATATCACTTGTATAAAAATATAAAGAATTACTATCATATCATTTAAAATTTACAACCTCCACAGGGGTCCAAGAGATTGTGGTCACCTACCGTTAGATGTTAATCTAACGATTCAAAAAAATTTCTTAAAAGGAGTGTAAGAGTAAATGAATCGTTGAATTTACATACAATGGTGAGTAACCACAAATTTCTTAAACCACTAACCACCGTTGTCATTCAAAAATAACCTCTATTTGATTATATTGATTTTTAAAAAAGAGCCGGTTTTTACCAACAAACTCTTAGTTTAGTCGGATTTTTATCAAGTTGTTTCCGCTGTCCTTATTAATTAAAAAAAAAAAATAAATGGACTTTTCATTTTTGTAAGAGGCTACTCAATAGGCATGTTCTAGCCCAATTATGCCACTAGGACTTCACTATTTGTAGCCCATATTTTTATCTTCCTTCAAATGCCCCACAAAGGCATGCATGGCCCAACCTGATCAACGACACTCCATTTGAAGTCGTAATTGGGCCACATGTCCAAGTGTAACCGAAGCGCAATATATTTTCCTATTTCCGAAACACACCCTTGGAAAAAGTAAAATTCCACCGATATCCCTAACCCCCTCATCATGCTAGGTTAAACGACTTTGAAGTCTACTTCCACTCTCAGTTTTTCTCGTTTCTTTCTCTCTCTAGCTCTCCGCCAAAATCGACGATCCAATTCCTTTTTTTTCGGCCAGAAAAATACGACGACCCAATTCAAAAGCCTAATATTTATATATCGCCCGCACAAAACCCTATGCCCTTTTCCCATCTTTCTACTTAGACGGAACTTTCCCAACCAACCAAAAGTTTTCAGTGTAGTAATTTCCAGGAAATCCAAGACTTGCCCATTTTTCTTTGCCTCAAGCATTAGCTTCCCATATGATCTGTTCATACCTCATGCGTCGAATTTTTCAGTTGAAGAAAGCGTTTCAGATTTCCTTCAAACCCTAGTCTGTGAATTTGAATTTCTGTTTGCGATGAATTCGGGTCCTATCGACATAAGCTCCGACGAAGAATCGGGCCGGAACGAGAAGGAAGACGAGGCAATCTACGATTGGATATCGGAACTTATGGACAGCATCGACAACGAAAACGATGACGATTCCGATGATGTTGTGGTGATTGGTGAGGTCAACATCAAGCCCAAGACCAAGTCTTCAAAACCGCCGGTGACAGATGTGGACGACGATTGCGTTGTCTTGGATGGTGACCCGGATAAGCCGGTTTCGGTAGTGGATGATTCGGGTAGCAACTCCGACGAGTTGCTTGTAGTAGGGGAGAAGGGGCAGGTATAAATTCAACCGGCTTTATCTTTTAAAGTGATAATTTTTAGTGTGTAATGTTTTTTTTTTCTTTGGATGGATTTACATTGGTTGGTTTGTTACTCAAAAGTGGAAGTTAGAGAAAGAGAAATAAATGCTGGACCTTGTTTTTAATTTTGATTAGAGGAGTTATAAGATATTAATTCAACTGAAGGGTAACTGTTGCATTAGGCTGTAAAATAAGCCTTGTAGTTTAATCATTCTTCTGCGTGAGTTGAACTATGTTTAGTTTCCTCCTCGTTTTTGCTTTAATTGGTTGCCATGAAGTTATTGCGGACTGATAAGAAAGCAGAACTCTTTCCCAAATTAGATGTTATTGTCATATGCAGAAAGAGGAATAATCTAAGCCTCATTTTCCCCCTTTTCTTGTTTACTTTTTCAGTAAGGAAAGATTTATTATGGATGCATCAGCATGAATTAGACATAATTTGGTGACTTTGGTCCAATTTTCTGTGAAGCACAACTTTGGTAGTTATTGATTATGTCGTTTTCTGTAATTTTCTGGGGTTTTGTGGTGTGACAAGGCATCTTGTTGACAGAATAGACACAATGTTTCACAGTGGTGCACAAATCAAGTTGTTAGTTACAATGGAGATGCGTAGTTCTGCCTCATGGTACTGGTTTAGATCTAGAAGGTATGAATAACAGTCACAACCTGATTTGGGGTCCATGGGAGATCTCATATCAAGGGAGGTTTTGTTATTCCTAAATATCGTTTCTATGGTATTTTCTTCAGAAACAGTAGAACTTTGTCTTGTTCTTGTTGTTTCACAATGAACAACCCTTTTTATTGTGTTTGATGACCTTGATGTTGAAATTCCGAAGGTTTGAAGAAGTTTCCCTTTGCTCATGCGAATTTTTTTAATTTATAATTATTCCGGATTAGCTTTCTTGGTGGCATATGTTTGTTTGGCCACTTAGTCTTTGATAGTCCCCTTATCATATTTTAAGTTAAGACTTATTTTTCATATGTTGGATCCTAGTACCAGTTAGTGTGGAATCCAATGTTATTTTGAGTTGTTTGGAAAGATGTAGGCACCCTTTTTATATTTTCCATCTTTATTTGACATTATTTAATTTGGTTGCAGATAGCATGCAGAGACTACCCTCATCCACGGCATCTTTGTGCCAAGTTTCCTTTCAAAACTACCCTGCATGAGAAGCACTGTGACCTTGTAAGTTGACTCATGCAAGCCATGGCTTGTATAATTTCAAAGCATATCCTACTTTGTCTAAGGTTGAAGGTTTACCGCTCTGATTTCAATTTTTGCTTATGTGCAGTGTCACTGTTATGTTTGTGACTCTCTGGCACCCTGTGTACATTGGGGCACTGGAGTCTCCAACATTGGCCATTGTCATGCCACTGATAAAGAAGAGACGTGGAAAATATTGAGGAAGGATTCGAAGATAGTGAAAAGTTCTCCACCAGCTCCAAAATTGCCTGCGGCTCTGCCTAAACTTAGTCAAGGTCCACCACGTAATATTATTCGGTTGGCACCTAGCTCTATATTACAGAATCAGGTCTCTAGGCCAACTACGATCCGTGCTTGCTCCTCAACCAGTCGCACTATGCCTAGCGTCAGAAACCCGGGTAGAAGCCACCAATCAGAATTTATTTTGTCTAAGAACCGAGCCCATCCATGTTCAGTTTCAAAGCAGTTGGTTGGTGCACGCAATAATGTTGTTGGGAGGAACAGAGGTCATAATATTGATAACTTAGGCCCTCAATTTGTCTCTTCTCATCCAATGTTCAAAAGAGTAGGAGCTGTTGGTGGCACCTTGCCAGTAAACCGAACCACATTTGGTTCAGCAAATAACAGTAGTTGTACCAGTCCATCTCAATATGGCAGAAATTCCGCTCCCATGGCAGCATCAAGTGACAGAAAGCACTTCAGGTGGCAGAATGTTCCTTCTACCGTGCATCAGAACTCCTCCCAGCCCATGGCCACATTCGTTGGAAATACAGTGCCTTTCCACCCCCAAACATGTAGTCCTAGGGCCACTATTTTTGATTCAGTTTTTAGCACAAATTTTCCTGATCAAGGCAATCATAGGCAAAATGATAGCTATATCTCGCAGTATGGGAATCAAAGTCAGGATGCCAGTCAAGGTGGATATCAGTACGGGAATCAAAGTCAGAATTCAAGCCAAAATATCTGTTTGCAAGATAATCTATGTGCAAGTGTCACAGATATGGGTTTTTCAGATTGTAACTATAGTTGGGTGGACAATTCCAGTCAAAGCATTCAACATCCTCCAATTCAGCAGCCTCCTTTTCAGCCGCCGCCAGTTGAAACTTCTCAAATTCAAAGCACCGAGCCTATATATGTGCCATCTCTCGTGAAGGAGCAGTCTAATGAAATTGCTAATGTCAGTTTGGACAGTCAATTAGACTGGCTACTGGAAAACCAGTCTATTCCTGCAGTAACAAGTGATTCTGTGCCATCTCATCTAAATGTCTTGTCTCCTGAGCCTACTTTTATAGAGCCAGGAATGATTATGTTTGATTTCGAAACCTCTTGGAATGGTCTCACAGAGGTGTAGTCTCGACCGAATCCGTGCTTCCCAAAAGACCTGAAGCTTGCATGGGTATTGCGAGCCTCGCTTGTGCTTTCAAATTAAAAGAAGCTATTTAACACAATTTGTGTTTCAGCAAAATGGTTATCTGCAGGCTTATGGGTGTATTGAGCTTTGGTCTTGTATAGTCTTATGAAGTCTTGAGTGTACAAAGGTATTGTTAGGTGAGATGCTGTGTAGAGGCTGGTTGTTTTTCACAATCTTCTCCTATTTTATGAATTCCTTATGGTTAAAATTATGGTATACATCAGTCCTGCACATTGCTCTTCTAGCGGTTCGGTTTCAAGTGGCTTCATGCTTGGTCATGTTGCCTGTGTAGTTTTGGTTCTTCTGGTGGTACAAATGAATGTTGATATATGGTCATAAATTATGGTCATATTCAATATGGTTGGTTCCCGATTGATAAACCTAAACAAGTTTGACATTGGTTGTTAATATCTATTACAACAGACTACCAGCAGTAAAAGAAATCAAAGGGTATCAAAAAAGAAATCAAAGGTTATCAAAAAACCATCTGCTCCATAAATGTTGGCAGGAGATGATGTTTGAACTCAGCTTTCTCATCGAAATCTTCCGTGGTGAGGAGCAAGTTCAATTATTATTTTTTTCTAACAAAACATGTCGGCATATCCAGTACTAGAAACCCAATGACGAGTTTATTTCTTTTTGGGTCCAACAAAAAGTCATCATTCCATTGTAACTCAAGTAATTACAGGCATTTACTTTCGTGCCCAATATTTTAAGTTCGTTTTTCTCTTCCTCAAGGTCGATTGTATAATTAGAAAATTAAAAAAAAAAGTTACAAAAAAAAGTTATTTGGGTTTGTATTGTAGCAATGAAGTCGCACATATAGCCCATGGGTAAGGCTTATGACTTCAATTGCCGAGCCAAAGGCCCAAAACAAAAACTACGCTAAAATTTACCTCGAGAATCCAAATGACATAAAAAGCTTATTGGAAAACATAAACTCAGCACAGCAAACCCATTCGAAAATTTTGCTCTGCGTAAGGTTCTGCCTTCTGCATATCCCAGCTTCTGCGTAGGTTCTAACAACGTAAAAACGCATGTCGTCTAATAAAGTTGTTGATCCTATGACATGCCATTTGTGGATCTTATAGAATCTAAATAACATTAGCTAGATTTTCTTTAACTTGCATGAATCCTGTTATTTGGTTTGAGGTCCCTCACCACTTTTAACTCAAAGTGGATCCTCACCATCCTTCTCATCACTTTGACATTTGCCCATATGCATAATTATGGTTCTATAAATACAAAGTATTAAGAAGGGTGGTGAGGATACATCAAAGAAAGAACAAGGAATTTTTATAGGGGTGACTAATATTTTTTTGAAACCTAGAATTTATTTCCTAATTCTATTAGGAGATTTATTTCCTATTATACTAGGATTTTATTTCTTTCTCTTTTGTACAAATCTCGTGTAATTATGAGTTTATTTATTTCCTTGTATAACCCTACTAGAGTTTACACATTTGTATTATAAATACCTTCTTTTAAAGGATGAAAATATATCAAAAAATATTCTACCTCATATTGTTTGACTGTTTGCACTCTTACCCACCCTTTTATTTCTTTTGTATGTTATTTTTTACATTGAGGTGGGAATGCATGCTAAACTGGCAAAAGAGGATGAAATTGATATTGCCCAAATAACCTTACATAAACTTAAAGGAAAGTGTGTGTGAGTCAAACTTCATCTCCAGTCCAGCTGTTCTTCATCTTGGGACCTGTAGGCCCTTCTTCCCCTAATACTTCATTTGGTAGACTCTTTACGAATTTATCAAAAGCAGATTTGAGCTTTCCAGGCAAAAGTTTCTCCACCGTTTTGATTTCGTCCGCAATGTCATAACTAATGTTTGGACCCCATTTCCTAGAGTAGTTAAGCCATGGTGGCTCAGTCACAGCCGACCCCAAATACTCAGCTGAGACTAACAAAAGGCTTCGTCCAGTGTCCAATGCCTTCTTACTCTTGGCTGTATCATTCCTTATTCCTATTCCGCCACTCCCTTGCAAAACAAGCCCTGCCTTCGGATACAAGGCATGCCCATGCAATGACGCATAGCCCACTGCTTTGTTTCCATTTTCAAACTCGAGCTGGGAAGCGTCCACCCACGTGCCCCCGCTGTGCTGCGAGAAGAAGACCCTCCATAGTTCCCCTGTGAAATTGCTGACTCGTAAGGTCAAATGCTCCCAATCACCAACATGCTCGCCTATCTTCCCTAATGAGATGTTGAAAAACTCAACTTTGGCCCTCGCCGGCCCATTGAAAGGGTAGAAGACCCATATGGCTATATCCGTAAATGTTGAGCCCATCATGGGCTTTATGTGTAAATACACCTGATAGTGGAGTAGATCTCCCTTTTTCACTCTTGCACTGGCGCTTTTATCCACGGGTAGGTCCAGCCAATAGGAGCCATCATTTGAGCCACCTTGGGGAAGGTTGGAGCCCGTTGGTTCGATGGCGACTGCATCACCTTGTTTCTTATATAGAAGGGCCCCATTGCTAAAAAACCAGCCCACCGAAGAAGGGAGGTATACTTCGTCAGGATGCAAGTATATGAGTGGCGAGTAAACTTCAAGTAATGCCTCAATTTGAGTCAGGTTGGGCATGTAAATATGAGAATTAGATAGAGATAGCGTGTTCTTCAAACAAGCGATCGCAATAGTAGACGAAGGAAGACCATTTAGGGCTACGAATGTGCCAGCGGGTACGCCCATAGCTTGGGTCCCCCTATTGCTTGGTCTGAGGCTAAACACATTAAAACCATTGGCATCACCAGCGGTACCTGGTCCCCAAATCCACGAGTCAGCCTCGCAGTGGTCAGTGAGGTCAGATCGAACGCACCTGATTTTATCGAGAGATGGCTTCTCCGGAGAGCTGGTGACCACATGGCCAATGGCTTCATAACCATGTGGGGGAGTGGGTAACCAGACGTAGCCATCGCCATCTTTCTTTAGATTTTTCAAGGACTCGCTGTTCCACACGAGAGTGTAATCAAGTGGTTTCTTGAGTAAAAGGTGGTCATCTTCATCTTCGTCTGTTGACTTTGCAGCAAGGGTCCATCCCGAAAGAGGTTTGTTGTTGGGTTGGCTATAGCAACCAAGCATATAGAAACCTTGGGGTAAGGGTGAAGGTTCGAAGAAGCTTGCCCCAAGGTTGTCTGGTCCCCCCTCATGGGTAGCCCAGACTTTGGTGAAAGACGATATCTGGTATACTTGTAGTCCACCTAGATCGATGCTTCCACTTGCGAACCCATCACCTGAAACATGGTATAATTAAGGATAAATTAATGTTTAAGTAAAAGAGTATGATAAAGTTAATTAGCACATATAAACTATGTATCCAAAGAGAAAATATATCATCATCAAACACATATAGTGTGTGTGTGTGTGTGTGTCTAAATTAGAGGCGGTAGCACGTACCAGGTGGCCAGCTGGGTAATGGAGCCGGAAGCTTGAATGTGGTTTCGATAGGTAAAGCCTTGCTATTCTTGAAAACACCCCTTGCTGAAGCTGAGAGGGCAGCGCAATTTCCCATTGTTGATGTCAATACAGAAATGATATGCAAAATCTATATGAAACAACAATGTAAAGGACGATAGGAACAAGAAGCATATTCTGTTTTCAATTGAAGGGCTTGAAAAACAATGTAAAGGACGATTGGTATAAAGGGACCGGCCCTTGGATGTGTCGTGCAAGCAAGCCAATTTTGGCTATTTTAATGCTTCCAAACATTGTTCAACAACTTGTCTTGAAAACCGAAATTGCTTTCTTAGGGGGAAATTGTGTTGTGTCCTACGGAAATTGCTTTCTTGCATGGGTGGATCTATTCAAGAGAGATGCCATTGCTGCTTCCTTCAGTTATTCTAAAGTTTGAATTACTCTACTTTAATCCTCTTACTCTAAAACAAAAAAGTGAGATTTTCAATGGGACATCATTGGTGACTCACCCAACCCACACAGTTGAATTGAAGACATTGAAATACTCAAAAATAACCTCGAAGCATCTGCTTATTATATTTTGCCCAATTGGTAGGGGCACAACCGTGCCGTCATTTTTGTTCACTAGTTTAGCTGTGTTCTTCTGTCACCAGTGATTTTTTTATTAATGGGCCGTGTTGCTAAATGAACATGTACTTAGAAAGGAACGTATGTTGGCAACTCAAATTGAGGAATGTTCCAGTGATTTATCTCCTGCGCAATCTAAGGATGACCGGTTGCAAAGGCAAAGTCAGTTTACAAGTCTGACAATGTTAAATCATACTTGTCCCTGTGTTGCGGCATCGATACCAATTAGTTGGTTTGTAGGTTGGTACTCATGGGTGGTCCTATATGGTTAAAATTATGGTATACATCAGTTCTGCTTCTGCACATTGCTCTTCTAGCGGTTCGGTTTCAAGTAGCTTCATGCTTGGTCATGTTGCCTGTGTAGTTTTGGTTCTTCTGGTGGCACAAATGAATGTTGGTTCCCGATTGATTAACCTAAACAAGTTTGACATTGGTTGTTAATAGATATTACAGCAGACTACCAGCAGTAAAAGAAATCAGAGGTTAACATCTGCTCCATAAATGCTTTGCAGGAGATGATGTTTGAACTTAGCTTTCACATCGAAATCTTCTGTGGTGAAGAGCAAGTTCAGTTATTATTTTTTTTCTAACAAAACATGTCGGCATATCTAGTACTAAAACCCAATGAAAATGACGAGTTTATTTCTTTTTGGGTCCAACAAAAAGTCATCATTGAACGAGGATTGTAGCTCAAGTAGTTAAATGTGTGTCGATTGTATAATAAGAAAAACGAAAAAAAGTTATTTGGGCTTGTAGTAATGAAGTTGCACATATAGCCAATGGGTAAAGGTTATGACTTCAATTGCGGAGCCAAACGCCCAAAACAAAAACTACACTAAAATTGTTCTTGAGAATCCAAATGACATAAAAGGCCTATAGGAAAACATAAACTCAGCACAGCAAACCCATTCGCAAATTTTGCTCGGCGTAAGGTTCTGCCCTCTGCATATCCCAGCTTCTGCGTAGGTTCTAGCAACTTAAAAATGCATGTCGTCTAATAAAGTTGTTGATCCTACGACATGCCATTTGTGGATCTTATAGAATCTAAATAACATCAGCTAGATTTTCTTTAACTTGCATGATGAATCCTGTTATTTCGTTTGAGGTGCCTCCGCTTTAACTTGAGGTGGATTCTCACCGTCCTTCTCATTACTTGACATTTGTCCATATATATAACTATGATTCTATAAATATAAAGTAAGTATTAAGAAGGGTGGTGAGGATACATCAAAGAAGGAACAAGGAATTTTTATAGGGGTGACTAATATTTTTTTTTTAATGAGATATCTAACATAAACTTGTTTTTCTTAAAGCAATATATAAATAAACACCAAATTAAACATACATTCACTACTAAAAAAAATGGGTTCAAAGCACAATCCAAAGAGCACAAAAGAGAGGTTCATGTCATTTTGAATCACATTTGACACAGATATGTAGTATTTGTGTGATATACAGGGAAGACACAATTGTTTTGTGTCCAATGCCAACATAAGAAAAAACTAATTGTGCCCAAGTAGTTTAAGCACAAAATTTGTGGCCAATTATCATATTAGCATAGAGTTTGTCACTTCAGTGTAAGAATAGTTGAAGCTTTTGTAACCACGAAAAATCTACTTTTGTGCCATTTTGCTTACAAATTACAACCACACATTATTATTTGTCTTTTACTTACTAATAAAAAACATATTTTTTTGGTACTTACATGCACATTATTTTAAATATTATGGCATAGTATTAGGCATGGATATTGAGTTTTGTGGTTAAGTCCGTACACATTTCAAAACATGGTTGCTATTATAGAGCACGAATACTGAAATTGTGTCCTTTTAGATGGCCTATTGAGCACGAATTCTTTAAATTGTGTCTGGAATAATTTCAAAATTCTTCATAAAAAAATATAAATAAAATACTTTCAAAAGGCGCCTATCTTCCTGTAGAAGCTCCTCTCTAAATATCTCATTGAAAAATGAATATATTAAAGATTCTAAAGATAAATATCATTGTTTTTTTATTTGTTGGAACGCAAGCCTCTATTTTCTTTTTCTTTTCTCCATTTTTTAAAATTCTTTTATTTTTCCTTCTTCTTCCTCTTTCTACACGTCTCCATCTCTCTCTTTTTTTCTTTGTAGCTTTTTGTTCATCTTCTTCTTTTCTCTGAGATGAGAATCTGGATTTATGTTTATTTATTTATTTATCAGGGGATGAAATTTGTTGTTTATAGGTGAGTTTTAAGAATGCATTTTGATATCAATTGATGATTTTATGAATTGGTTTTGAGTTCCATTGGGATTTCCTGAAGTGGTGCTATTGCGGTTTTGAATTTTTGTTTAGAATCCCTAAGAAAATTATTGTTACCTTCATACACTTCTTATTTTTATTTGAAAAAAAAAAACAAACAAACAAACTGTAGGACCCTTGTTTGCTTTGAGGCTTTAATGTTGGTTGACGTTGATTTCCTCTCACTCTTTGCAGCATTTATCCAGATATGGAGTGCCTAAATTCTTGGTGAGTATGCTGCATCTGCTACTGCTATTTCCCATGTTTAATATTATTCTTCCCTTGTTTCTGCTTCTGTTACTGGTATTTCCACTACAATTGCTATTTCTTGGAGAATTTTGTTATGCTTAATATTTCGATATCAATTAAATTTGCTTTTATTTGATTTCTTCACTGAATCTGAATCTGATTGTATGCCAATTTTGAAATGGGAAGATAAAGAAGATGTGGGGAATTGGAAGAAGAAAGCATATCTGGAGATTTGAAGATGCTATTGTCAGAAGGGAATTTGTTGCAAATTATGGGGGTTCTATTGTAAATCTGTAAAATACGTAGATACTCATAGTTGTACAAAGAATGATTTAACAAAATTTATTTGGTTTTGGTATCTGAGTTTTTGTTTTTAAAGTTTGCATTTTTAGCCACAATTGAGAAATTTGTGTCCATATTGAATAAAAATATTATTTTCACATTCTCCAAGAGCTGCTGACAAGAGATGGAGTGCAGGTGGCGGCCCAACTACCATAAGCACAAATATGCTTCATTTGTGGTCTAAATGTCTGACAAAAAGTGATGAATTTGTGCAGTATAAGCAAAGGAACCTCCTATACAAAAGGACCCATCAATTCATAATGGCTGCAACGCGGGTATTTTTATGATGGAGCACAATTATTCGTGTTTTTTTGACACAGAGAACAAACACAACATTTTTCTAGTAGTGATTGTCAAACATCAAACAAATATTGCATTGCTAGAAAAATAAAAGAGCTACACTACACATGTATTTCTACTACAGGTATTGCAGCCTTGGAGTTTCAAATCACCTTAATTTGTCAATACATGTAGCAAAAATATATATACATCCAAATATTTAAAATAGCATTTTATCATTCTTTAGCAAATTATTTGTTTCAAATACACACGAAGCCAATAAATTGAAAACTACAATCAGGTTTATCGTTGAGAAGAAATAAAGTAAACGAATCAGGTTTATCGTTGAGAAGAAATAAAGTAAACGAATGTGACTATGTAAAAAGATAATGAGAGACTTCATGTGGCCGAGAGAAAAGAAAACGTTAGGCTTGTTAAGTCAAAGGGATAGCGAAAAGAGAATGGGGTGAGGAGATATTACTGACCCAAAAGAGGAAAGAGAGCGAGAGAAGTGGACAAGGAGGAAGAAGACAAAAAAGTTGAACGTGCATTCCTTTCCTTTATAGTTTTATATAATTAAGCGGGAAACACCGAACATTCCAACTGACACACAACGACGGCGAACACTTTAACCAGATTTTTGGATGTGTACGGTTGGTGGACCAGATTTTCTTAAAACCAGTCCCTTTGCTATCTCCTCTCACCCTTCAAATTCAAATCCAAAAATAGCAAAAGTCAAAGAAAACCAATATGAAATCAGTAAAAGTGATTCGAACCAGATCTTCAAAATTTGATCTTCACTTGAAATCCATTCCCAATAGAAGTTATAGAACTATGAATCGAAACCCAACAATACAATCTGAAGACCAAATAAGGAAAGAATAAAAACTGGCGATTTGTAAAGTGAAATATGGAGAATACTTTCTCTATTGAATGAATGAATCATACAGGACAATACAAGGAATATAAAGATACACGATGAGCTATTCTAAGTAACTAACTAATCTAGGCTAGAAAT